>NC_056730.1:333817722-334100222 GCF_019279795.1 Protopterus annectens
ATAGACACAAATTAAGTTTCGTTGCTCGCTTCTTCCATTAGCCCCAAGTAGATAATCAGAAAACCAAAAGACCCAAAAAATGTATATCGAAAAGACCCAAAGGCGAAGAAGCAAATAGACTGAACCAAATAAGTCCAAATAAAAATATGTTGCTGTAGGCCACTTGAATGAAACAATGTCTAAAACACAACTAGTTCATACAGCAAATCGGTTCATACAGTAAATCGGAAGCCAAGAGGTAAAGCACAAACCCTTCAGTTGACTCCCATCAACTTGTACGTCGAAGCAAAAGTCAGAAAATATAACATAAACCCTTCGGTTGACTCACAACAGCTTAGACATGCACAAATAAACTCCAAATCGAAAAAGCAAAGCTGTATGCAGTACACAAACCCTTCGGTTCGAAATCCAACTTTCATCGATGCAAAGACGCTTGTAATAACTCCAGGACCAATATAAAAGAATAGAAGAACCTTTAATGATAAGCGCCATGTTAACAATACCGCTTCATCAGATAAATTAAAAACAAGATCTGAGCATTTAAGTACTCACCAACTGAATCTTAACAACAAACCATTGGCTCAATAAATTTAAAACCATCCTATAGTTCACTAGTAACTATGAAATCAAGTCCCAGTATGTGGAAGTGACGAAGTTTACAGGAAGTATACCTGGACTCTAAACTCCCTCTAGTGAGCTTAAGGCTAAACTACATGGCCCCGAAATTACAACAAAGTTGATGACACATACACTATAGCGACAGTAACCATACCGTTCAACATATAATGTAATAAGCATTGTTTCAGGTGCTTAAAATTACCTTAGAATAAACCAACATGTAAGTATACACATTAAAACATAAAAACATAAAAATACGAGAAAGGAGCTACTTTTTCTCGTAACAAGGCATGACCATGATATATAGATATATATGGATATATATAGATAGATGTATATACATATATATAGATATATATGGATATATATAGATAGATGTATATATATCTATATCTATATATATATATATATATATATATATATATATAGATAGATAGATATAGATATATAGATATATATACATATATATATATATATATATATATAGATATAGATATATATAGATAGATATATATCTATATATATAGATGTATAGAGATATATATATATATATATATATATATATCTATATATATATATATCTATATATATATATATATATATATATGTATATGTATATATATATATATATATAGATATAGATATACACACACACACACACACACACACACCTTTTTTTTTTTGTAAACTGAGCTTCAGAAGATTCTTCAACAGTCCATTCAGTTTTTTTGCTTTTCTTTTCTCTTACCTTACATATGCAACCTGTGCTTCAAAGAAACATCTGTAAGTTAAATTTTCATCCAGATCTCTGGAATATCTTTTGCAGTTTTATGACAAAAGATGAGCAAAATCACCAGCATAAATGTGATAGCAGAGCTTTTGTTGAAGGTACTGAAATCAGAAATTGAATGGTGTACAGCCTGTGTCATTTTTGGCTATGGTTGCTAGGAGTACAATCCCTAGTCCACATTTGTTTGCTGTTAGAAGTTCTGTGGCATCTTTTCTGAGTAAGCTCAAAGACTTTTGCAGTTGCTTTCTAGCTGACTGAAGTGTCATTTCAGTGACAAACTAAAGTATCACTCCATTTCAGAGTAGTTGAACAGGGTCACGTCCAGTTCTCAGTTAACTGTCATTATTGTTTTTTTCATTGTTCGTAATCAGGAGATGTTTTGTTTAATTTCTTAACTATGGACATTAAGCCTGTGCACATATGATTATGACATGATTTGGTGCCTGCAAATGGTACATGGATAGTTTTTCAGTAGAATAAAAGAAGTAATGTCCTTTCATATCCTGAGCTTTGTGGTGAAGCGCTGACATATCTTGCAGAATCCTGGAGGTTGAAGGGCTGTACCTTGTTGCTGAAGAGTCCTACTACTGTAGTTGGGAGGAAAGCAAACTTATTAAAAACCGAAATATTGAGGTCTGCGGTGAGAGTGACGGATGCATTTAAGGTGGAGGTGGGGTTACATCAAGGATCAGCTCTGAGCCCTTTCTTATTTGCAGTGGTGATGGACAGGTTGACAGACAAGATCAGACAGGAGTCCCCGTGGACTATGATGTTTGCAGATGACATTGTGATCTGTAGTGAGAGTAGGGTGGAAGAGACCCTGGAGAGATGGAGATATGCTCTAGAGAGAAGAGGAATGAAGGTCAGCAGGACTAAGACAGAATATATGTGTGTGAATGAGAGGGAGGATAGAGGAATGGTGATGATGCAAGGAGTAGAGGTGGCGAAGGTGGATGAGTTTAATTACTTGGGGTTAATAGTTCAGAGTAACAGTGAGTGTGGAAGAGAGGTGAAGAGAGTACAGGCAGGATGGAGTGGGTGGAGAAGAGTGTCAGGAGTGATTTGTGACAGACGAGTACCTGTAAGAGTGAAAGGGAAGGTCTGTAAGAGGGTAGTGAGACCAGCTATGTTATATGGTTTGGAGACAGTGGCATTGACAAAAAGACAGGAGTTTGAGCTGGATGTGGCAGAATTAAAGATGTTAAGATTTGCACTGGGTGTGACGAGGGTGGACAGGATTAGGAATAAGTATATTAGAGGGTCAGCCATGGTTGGAAGTTTTGAAGACAAAGACAGAGAGGAACAATTACGTTGGTTTGGACATCTGCTGAGGAGGGATGCTGAGTATATTGGGAAAAAGATGCTAAGGATGAAGCTACCAGGTAACAGGAAAAGAGGAAGGCCTAAGATAAGGTTTATGGATGTGGTGAGAGAGGATATGCAGGTGGTTGGTGTGACAGAGCAAGATGCAGAGGACAGGAAGAAATGGAAACAGGTAATCCGCTGTGGTGAACCCTAACGGGAACAGCTGAAAGAAGATGATGATGATATTAACTACTCCAGCGGGATCACAGGAAGTCTTTCTGAGCTGATGATTATCAGTACTTTTCTCAGTACCTTGGCCACAGGTGAGTCACACTGAAGGAGCAGACACCCTGGAGCCTGAGACACCAAAGAAAAGTCTGAGTGGGCCATGGTATGAGGCAGGGGGAGAGATGATGTAATTGTAAGGTAAATTGTTATATACTCCTCCACTGTATTCCTGTTCTGGAGAAAGAAAGTCAAGATTGTGCAGCCTTTTGTACATTTACTAGACAAAAAATGACAAGGGAATCTATTTTTAAGATTTTTCCTTAAAGGACTACTGCAGTTGGACATCTTGTGACTGAGAGGGTCATAATCTTGGTACTTTGCAAGAGCATTCCTGAGGATTGGTTAGAGTAGTACGGTCGTACTGAATATTGCTCTGTTCACTTTTGTAGTTGAGAAGCATCCAGATTCTGCTTCTCTTGCAACAAAAGAAGCTGTTTTTCCAAACCTTTGTCAAGTGACCAAATTCTGTCTGATATATCTGGCCCAGTACAGGTTCCAGAAACTAGAGCTCCTTTCTAACCTGCTGTCAGGTAATGAGTTTAGAACTCAAGGCAAGTGTGCAAGACAGTCTTTTCCTCTGACATTCTGGTCTTCAGTATCCTTAGCTTTTTATATAATTGTGTCATTTATTAGAAGAAATACGAGTTTGTTCAGGATATTCTTTGATTGCTTTCATCTTCCTAATGGCCTGTCGAAAACCATCCCCTGGAATGAATTGTGTATGAAAGAAAATTTATCATCACCGTTATTCTCAGAAAAAAGAACTTATGAATCGTTAGATCTATGTGTCATCATGGGCCCTCTGCTCTGGGTAATTATTGAGATTTACTGTTCAAGAATCACATTCTTGACACAATATTTGCTTTCTCTGGCCTCCCTGTCAGGGACATACACGCCTCTCTTTAACCCATGTCATGACATTGCACTTTGAATTCATAGATTTGGCTTTGAAAACCAACTACATCATTTAGTTGTCTGCAGTGGGATTTACTATTCAGAGATCCATATCGTTGGCACAAAATATTTGCAGTTTCTTGCTGCTTTACATCTCCTTTTGTCATACAGTAAAGAGGGCACCTAACCTTGTGATTTACAGGTCTTTTCTGCTTTTTTGCATTGTTCAGATCTGTCTGTACATACGCCACAGAAGAGTTTGCAGTTTCAGTGCTTAGAAAATGTAGACTTTGCTGGTGTTCTTGTGCTCATCAGATCACCTAAAAGGGGCCTTTGCTAGCACTGCCTTTACTTCTTGGGAGAAGCATGTGGTGTGAAGGAAGCTGGAGGCCTTCCTTAACTCATGTAAAATGGCACAAGTGTGGTCAGAGCTGTATGGAGGATCCATTACATAATCCTGGGCATGAATCTAAGCATATTCAGAAGCAAACAGATCATTGGCAGGTCAGCAAAGATTTCTTCAGCTAAGTGAATCCCTGCAATGACATCTGTCTTATAATGGCTGCCCTCCCCTAGCCTGAGAGGGATTTAATTTCTGCCCATCATGTAATGAAAATACCAGGCATGGCCATAGAGTGCCCCTGGTCAACCATAGTGAATGCAAGTCCTGGATTCCAGCACAAGCTAAGTCATCTTGAGCACACAGTGGCCAACCTGCATACAAGAAACAAGCCCTTGAAACACCCAGCAAATATTTGATAGACTCTGCCTTGGAGAGTCTACTTCACTTGCTTTTCTCCCTGTTTGTCATCTCTAGTGAGCACAAGCCAACTCCTTCTAGAACTAGTGGTAGTGGAGCGTCTCCCTTTCTGTCCATATTTACATGGGAGCATGGACTTTGTGTGCTGAGGTCCTTGTTTTAGAGACTAACATAGTTCTCTGCCAGTGACCTTCCCTTTTGGAGAGGTGCTAAAGCTTTTGAGGCCTTGTAGTCTGTTTTGTGACACTTTTGCCTTTGCAGAAAAGACTGAGACAGTACTTGGTCTAAGCGTGATGAGATTACTCGGCTCAGCCGCCTCCTTCAGGGACCTACAGTAAGAAGTTGTGAAGCATCCAGATTCTGCTTCTCCTGCAACAAAGTAAGCCATTTTTTCCAAACCCTTGTCCCTATACTCACCTGTCTCCCTTGTAATTACCTTTCTACCATTTTTCTCTGTTTCTCTTTCCTTTTCTCCACTGCAAGTATCTCTCCTCATCATTCTGTTCTTCAGGTGCATTCTAATGTGAGATACATTGACAACTGTATTTACAAAAATGTTTTCGATCCATTATTGTTAATCTGATAATGCCCATGAGGTATCTTATTGGCATCTTCACTACTTTTGTAATCTTTGTATCTTAAGTTATATTGTTATACATCTATGTATCTTTGCTTTACTTTATATCCATGTAATTTTACTTTGCTTTGATTTATATCTATGTAATTTTTGTGTTGGTCTACGGAGCTCTTCCATCCCGGGTCCCCTCTGAAAATGGGTTCATGCTCAGTAGGACTTTCCCAGTAAACAAATGTCAAATAAGTAAAATTGACCAAATTCTGACTGATATATTTGGTCCAGTACAGGTTCCAGAAACTAGAGCACCTTTGTAACCTGCTATCAGATAATGAGCTCAAAACTCAACATACTTGGACAAGATGGTATTCTTTTCTGACATTCTGATTTTCAGTACCCTGAATTTTCTCTTACAGTTATCTCAGTTGCAGTCCTTCTTTGTGGACCTTGCTGTGGAATAGCTAGCAAAGCACCCTGATTTTGGAGTCAAGCTGTTGCTGGAAAAAACATGTTATTGCTTTCATGTGGCCCAATGTAACTTCAGCTGTGCCGATGTTGTGGCCAAAGCACCAGACCTAGATATGTGTTTGTCCCAAATGGTGTAATTCAGGTTGCTCATCAAAATGAGCTGGGAGATCTCTTCTAGATGCTTTCCTGCCAGATGAAGTCATTTTAAAAGGCTTCCCAGAACCTAATTAAGGTCCTTCACAAGACATCACCATAAAAGGAAGGTCTCTGAAACATCCATTCCATTTCCTTCTGTCCTTCTAGTCCTAGCCAGTATCCCAAGAAGAAGAAGAAGCAACCCTCATTTAGAATGAGAAGGGCACCCAAACTTCAGTGTGTTTCTTCCCTTGCCACTGCCAAGAGCGTCTCCCAAGAAGATTCCTACACCATTGCTAATAGCAGATGCCTAACTGCCTTGAAGCACTACCCGTAGGAGACTAGTTCTGCAGGCTTCTGCAGCCTGGAAGAACATCACCATGGATTGGTGGATTCTAGATTTGGTGTCAGGGCTACATCTTGGAACTGTTAGGTGTTCCTTAGAAGGATTACTTTTTTGAGACCTCAGACACCAGGCATTTTCTACTGAATTCCAGAACAGTCCTAGATTATACTTCTCATAGGAGTCATAGAGATTAATTCTTCTTTGGAGAAAGGCAAAATGGGTCTACTCCTACTACTTAGCTTCTGTTTCATCCTGGATTTCAGCAACATCTATTTGTGATCTCTTTTTATCGCCCTCTCTCTCTCTCTCCCCCTCTCCACCTTTGTTTGTAGTTTGTACCAGTGTGATAGCCATTGTGCCAGAGATCTTGCAGGTGAGTGAAGGATGTTAGTGTTCTTACCTGGATGGATGGATCATGATGGGCCCCATCAAGGGTTTCCCTGGTAATGCCCCTTTTGGGGTTCTTCTGATGTTGCAGGCCCTGGAAGTCACAATAAACTTGAAGTCCTCTTGGGTTCAAATTCAAAGGTTTGTCTTTGAGGGCAGAGTTGAACAATCCTCAGTGTCAGTTGTTCCTGCTTGTAGAGAGGACTCAGGAAATTGTTACCTTGTCAACCACAGTGAGTATGCAGGAGATACTCCAAGCCTAGACCTTCCTGCATTTCTTGGGTCTTGTGGCTGTGATGACCTTTGCAGCTCCATTTCCACAGGTGAGGATGAAGGTTCTGCATTGGACAGTGATGCTGCACTGGCATTAAAGCTTTTATGCCGTAAGGGACTTAGAGTTTGTGCCATGTTGCTGTCAGTGGGAATTTCCATGCACTTTGTGAATGTGTTTGCATTCATGTTATATTTATTTAAGCACATTTTCAAGCTGTTTGAAAGGTCATTAGTTTTTAGGTTTATGTCTAGGTTTCAAGTAACTCTTTTGATAATTTTTTTTGTCTTTTGGAGCATGTGTTCCCCCATCTCCTCTTCCTTTTTTTTCCCCTTCCAACAGTAAGATCGTGTGTGTGTGTGTGTGTGTGTGTGTGTGTGTGTGTGTGTGTTTTGCCTCTTCACAGAGGCCATCATTCTTTCAGCCATCTGGGTTGGTTCTAAGCATCTTCTTGTTTTTCTCCCATACCTAGCCTGTACAGATTGATTGCCAGGTGTCTGAGAGGAATGTGCAGTGTGCTGAGGCTTTCCCCTCACTTACACGAGGGGCATTTCCTACAAACTGCCTTGCACCTCCCTGCATGGCACTAGGAATGGTTTCTCCACCAGGCAAATCACACAATATCGTGACCCCCCCCCCCCAACCTTTACCCCAAGCGTGCATACAGCACTTTGCAAGTTTAAGAATGCCTTTAATTAGCATTTACCTTGGTCTAGCCACAGTTGGAAAAATGTATAAGAATGCATCATACTCCTGCAGTGTGCTGTCCCACTTTTGAGGTAGGAGGGCAGATAAGGAAAAACAGTTACTATACAAGTATAGTTGCGGATGAAACAAATACTATTCCTACAGAAAATCTTTAAAATATCATGCACTTGTATTCATAAAATCTTTGCAGAGGTCTTTTAATTATTGCCTTTTATGTGCTGGTCTTTTAATGCAAATGCATTTTATCTTAGGTTTTGCTATGGCTGCCAAGGTGAGCTGAAAGAGCAAAATGTAAGTTTTTTTTCCTCCTCTCTGAGATATGCATGTATTCAGGTTTTCTGTTTTGTTTTGCAAAAGCTGAATATGGGTGATGCATTAATTATCTTTGCTGTATTCTAATTTTTGAACAGGTTTATACTTGTGCCATGTGCAGGAATGTATTCTGTGTGGAATGTGATCTCTTCATCCACGATTCACTTCACTGCTGCCCAGGCTGCATTCATAGTCAGCCAGTTACCTCTGGTATGTGACGTTAAGTTTCCTGCTACCAATAATCTGCATCACTAGGTTACCAGCGCAGTCATGAACACTGTCATTGAATGGTGCGTAGCCAGACAAACATGAAACTGATGGAATACTGTGATATCTTTTAAAGGACATGGCTCATACATTCCCACTGATGATGTTACAGAATACTGAATAGAGAATACCATGGAGTACTGTGCTGCATTTGAATTACACTGTATGTTACAAAGGCATAAGACAGACTAGACCTTGTGTTTCACCACATTGTATCAAATCATTACAGTCTTGTAGCATTTTCCAAGAAGTGTTTTCTGAGGTGACTAGTTAATATACTTTGCTAAACAGTAAATTTTTATCTGTTATGCATTGTACATTACTGTACATACTTATGTATATTATACTAAGTTTTTTGTATCTGTTGTCTGTTTTTTTATTGTAATTTAGTATTTTGAGTTATTGATTTTACTTAGACTTCAAGGTTTCCAGGTGATACTGAGACTTTATCACGATTTCCAAGTGATACTATGTTCCACTGAAGTTTTGTATTTTTATCCTCTCACATTTTTTTCATGTAATGGCATTTGTTTCCCTTTTGAATACAATAATTTTGAAATTTGAAGTAGAAGAATTTTTGTTTTGGATTACATTTCATAGATTTTTTTTCAAAAAATAAAAATGGAAATAGAAACAAATTATAAAATACTAATGCCATACAGAGAGAGATTGCTAAGCCAATATGTAAGAATAAGACTGGAAGTTTTTCCTGTAGTTCATACTCTGTGGTGTCCTTCAGGTTTAAACATTCCTGCCATAGTCCTAGCTAGCTGTACTCTGCTTTCAGTGATGGTTTTTAGAGTGAACCCTTGTCTGTCCCTTCAGTCAGTATCTGGTGTACCACATATTTTATCTGCACACCACCCATCAGTCAATTGGGTGGACGTTTTCATTGGTCCCATGGTTTCCTTTTTACTCACTAGTGCAAGTCCCATCAGTGTCAGTACCTGGGGGGGGGGGGGGGTGCTCTACTTCAAGTTTGTCTATCAGCCCATGTCCATTTCATGCAGCCTTCTTAGATTCTCTTGCTGAAGCCACCAGTAGCACTGGGTCTCCAGCTTGAGTTAGTGTTACAGAGAAAACCTTGTTCAGCAGTTATTGAGAGTCTTGTTGGGTTTGTGATTGGAATTATACCTCCATATTTTTAATCAAGCAAGTCCACTTGGCACATTTTTCAATTTCAGGGACAACCTTTGGGCACTGTGTGGTTAAATTATTTACTCAAAGTTGTACAGTAGATAAGTGAAAGTGAATAGAATCAAGTCTTGTACCCTGGGCACAGAAAGCAACTCAATGCCAGCTCAAAGCTTTAGTTTTTAGTGCTTACTGCCTAACTTCCACTCCATTTTTTTTGAAGTTCCTACTTTTGAGAGCTCACACACCTTCTGCAAGTGCATGTCATAATATGTGCTGCATTGTCAGATAATGAGATTCGGCCTGATCACCTCAAAATGTAGACAAGAGAAGTTCTTGGAATACCCCTCTGCTCAAGGAATTGTGCCAGTGAAAGGCACCTAGAGTAAGGGTTGGCAGGAGGATACCTCATGTAGCCCATGGTCTCTACACATTGTAATCAAAAAGTAGAATAATGTTTATGATTAAATAATGTTTATGTATGTTAACAGAGCTGTCCAGCTGGGTTGAGGCCCTGTTTTGTTGGAGGCGCAGGACTGTCTGGTTAAATGACTTGCTCAAAGTCGCACAGTAAGCAAATGAGAATAGAAGGAATCAAACACAAGACTACAAGATGAAGCTAGTTAGCATATTTGTAGCCTTAATCCTTTGTGCTAATTGCCAGATAAATGGAGTGCAGCTATCAATAGTAGCCTCCTGGAGCAAAGTCCATCCCTGAGACAGACTCTCAATCCTAGTGCACTGCAACCCTTGGTACCAAGTAATAGTGTTCATAATCAAAAAGATCACAGGCCTAAAGTCCCTGAGCTACCATAAGAGGCTGATAGCTTTATCCCTTTATTCAGTGTATTACAAACTTTTGAGGGGAGATCTCTGTCATGTTTACTGCACCTTAGGGAACCGATTGTCCTCATCCTTCTGTTTCTCCACAAGTCTAGTATTTCCACCAGTACTAGAACAAGGAACCTAAATCTTATCCAATAGATAAATAAAACATGAAGGGACAGCACCTCCCAAACCTCTTGAATAAACTGCTGCTACGTTAAGCAGTGTGACATCACCATCTTTCTTTATACATAATCCTGGTGACTGAATGGACTTCATCAAATTTACTTACTCCAGGACTGACTGGTATGGCCCTCGCTGAAGATAGGAGATGCTGCCTAAGGGAGGGTAATAGCAACGTGAAAATGTTCATGAGACTGTCTTCCACTTCTGTGGACAGCAAGAGGTATGCAAGAGGTGCAATCCTAGCACACATTTTGAAGGGTGTGTCCTGGTGTGCAAGCAGTGCTTGGTCTCATGTCTTGCATCCAGAGTATGCTTGACTGATCTGTTCCTGGAGACCAGTCTGTGTTTTCCTTAACTAAAGTCATAGTTCACTCTCAGGAATGAAGATTTTCATGTCAGGACTTGAACTTAAACCTTCAGCTTCATTTAATTGGTTGAGGTCTGGTTGGGCCTGTTCTTACAGGTGCAGCAGTGCATCTTTAGGGGACATGGCCTGATGCCATTGCTAATAGCAGGAGTGTCCCCAGTGAACTGGTCCCCTGTCAGCTTACCAGTCACTCTCATAACCTGTGCACATTGACGTGGTTCTCCCTTATGTGGGCATCCTGACATTAGTCAGATTTACAGATTTGTATCTCAGACAGATAAGGAAAAAATTTCCCCATCATGCAGCTTCTTGATAGCTGTTCTTTTTCTTGGGAAAGTCTCACGAATTATGAAGTCTAGTAATGAGTAGTCTGTAGCCCCATTCTTTTCCTCCTGAAATGCCTGAAAGAGTGGAGAAAAAAGAGGAGGGATATTCAATCATTTCACTGTGGAGTATCCTCATCACAAAGGATGTTGTATATGTGCAAAGTGGAAGTGCCTGAATACCATTAGTTTATTTCCTGAGAAGGAGAAGACCTGCTGTGCTGGAGACCTCTAGTGAAGCCTGTCTGAATACGTCAATGACATTGAAAACTAATACATCCTGCTGTGCCAAAATTCCCTTAAGCTACCTTCCTGTGGGCATCTGAATACAACACTCAGACTGTGGTTACCAGTGGAGAAGATGGTACTGCCATGATCATTGTTTATGAAGACGGTCATAAAGTTATGAAAATGGTCCGGGTACCAAGACCTTCAAAGTTGGCACTCCTTCAAGATTGATGACCCAGACATCCAGGTCTTGGTTGCCCACTTCAGGCTCTTTGCTACTGCCAGTGGCACAGATAGGCAAGTTCTGTTGCCCCCTAGGACTCCCTCACGAGAATAGTTCAAGCTGGCTCAGGATTTCATGGCCTTCCTTCAAAGGCTGAAACTAGATTGGACCAGCATTCAGTGTGAGGCATCCTACTTCAGAAAGGAAAAGGGAACCCTTTCCCTCAGAAGTATTTATTATATATTTTGTAGAATGAATAATTACTTTGACTGGAAAGCTAAGAAGGTTTCAGGCACCCAGAAAAGATACATTGACCTTCTGAGTTTGAATGCCTCTAAATCATTTGAAGTTCCTCCATTTGCAGCAGAATTTTCTAGAAGCGTTCATGGAACCAGACTTTCAGCACCCTGCTCCTAAAAGGCTGAACTGATTTTAGATGTTCCAGGATTTCTATAAATATTTATAAATAAAAAACATTACAAATCTAGTGTTGATGACCCTGAATGCTAAGAAAGGTTCTAAATTGGTTCCAGTTTCTAACCCAGTGACAGGGATTAGAATATTAAACTACTTTAGGATGAAGGCCTGTAAGGCAGCAACTCTGGCCTTCAGAGATCTCAGTTGACAGACATGTATGGTAAGATATCAGGCCAAGGTCCTTGGCCTACTCTGTGACAAACCAGAAGAAATTTATGATGGTTCTGTGAAGGCAAACCTTTTGCAACAAATCCAGACAGTAATTCAGGTGGACAAATGTGCGATCCTCTGATACTGTACATGTAGCATCAATGCCTGTTGATATAAAGTCAGAAATCAGGAGTAGCTGAGGATACAACCCTTATCAGAGGAAGCTCAAGGAAGAGGTCAGCATACAGGAAATCCTTCCCTTTGTGCTAAAGGTAGTCACTGAACAGTCTCTGAACCAAGACATACAGTTACTTTTTCCCCCTAACCTGTGCATTAAAGAGGAGAGAATTCCTTACTCCCCCTGTGGATGTAAGTACCTGAGACACTGGCCAGAACTTAATTCATAGGAATTTCAAATTAGTCATTTTTGTCCACTGTAACTAACAAGAAAAGGAAAGCAGTCTCTAAAGTAGACCACTTTCAAATGGCTGGCTCCTTATATATCCTATTGCTTTTTGTAGCATGCCCAAACTCTGTACACGTGAGACCACATTATATAAGGGATAAAGCTGTACCTCTAGCCTTCATCAGTGGGGTGAGTACCCACGCTGTCCTGGGAATAGCCCCATGTCCTTTATGCACATATTTTTCAAGCTGTTTATATTGGATATCACCTCCAGAAGCAGAGCAGGCATCACCATTTCTGCTTTACAGTTTGACAGTAACTAGCCACTGATTAATTCATTTTTTTGGGGAATTTTCCAGTTTGTTTATGACTACCGTAACAATGATCCAAATGAATATAGTGCAGTTATTATAGGAACTTTCTATAACAGTTGATTTTCAAGGATTACTGTTGAAATAGAATTTCACACACACCTCCCCCTTTCTGGTGTGGACATCCTAGGTCTGGGATAGGTACCAATCCACCTTTCCTCCCCTCCACCTACCATAATTTCCACAACTACCTTGACACACTGCCTCTCTTTTTCTTGGGCTTAGCTGTTAGAGGTTTTATGATGGGTTTCTTTCACACACGGCAAAAGCACCAGGAGATGGGTTGTGACAAGACAGGACCTCCTCATGCCAGAAGTGGTCCTATGACCCAGAGGAAGACATCCATCCTATGGATGCCAGGGCAAGAAAAACCTAAAGATGACAAGGGCAGATGTCCTGTTTAAACTGGAAATATACAGATGTCCCAGGAAATGGGTAAGCAGCCAGGAGGGAGGAGGAGGATGCAGTGTTCTGGACATTGGGGTACACATCTGGCCTTCAGTTGAAGAAGTGCCTTTTTTATGATTCCTGCAGCAGTTATCCAACTTAAACATTCACTATTATGGTAAGTTCCTAATACAGCAGTATTATCTGTCTCTCCTCCATTTTCCAGTTGTTTATAAGTTGATTAGGTGCTGAGAAAGTGAGAAAAGCAGTTCACTGGGATTACCACTTGGCTTCTGTAATTTTGATTATGCTGATATCCTGGTGAAGGTGGCAGGTTGTGGCATGTTACTGCATCAGATGGAGTGACCCAGTTGCTCCTCCCCTAACAGTTCCAGAAGGCCTTCCTGCATGCTCCCTTACTGTGGGAGTGGTCTTTTTCAGCCATCTCTCATGAGACCTATTTCATGACTTCCAACAGAGGGGCTGTATGACTTCCCAGGCACTTATTCATATGGGCCCAGCCAGCTACCTAAGAAGAAATAAGCCCTCTTGTAGCCTGAACAGGGGCTTCAAACATACGATGCTCTTTTTCAATTGTGCCCAAGTCACTGAGGAGGATAACACAGCTGGCCAAGCAGCCTTCATCTTGACTGTCTTCTTTGGCTGCTAGTGGGTTGGGGTCTTTTAAGTTTCCTGTATTTTGGAAAGCAGTAAGTAAAGCCCAGGGGGTTCTAGACTAGGATAGTTTACCTTTAGATGAATAGTAGCTTTTTGTATGCAGTCTCCTATGTCCAAGGTCCCTGAATTCACCAATCTCAGAATGTTTTGCATTTCTCAGCTGTTCTGTGAGATCACAGTTGTCCAAGCCCATTTTTCTCCTTTGTGTGGTGTTTGTTTTCTCCATGTTTGTGTCCTCAAGTTACTGTACATAAGGAAGGGATATAAAGGGCAAAGCCACACCATTGGAAGGCTACAAAGAATTGATCCCTGCAAAAAAGTTGTTCCTCATAACACCCAGTTTTAGTGTTTGTGTTTGAATCACCCAGTTTAGTTTTTCACATGGGAAAAGGGTCTTATATTCCCTAGACATTCACAGGCAACTCAGATTTTATCTGGACAAAACTAAGTCCTTCAGAAAGACTGACCAGCTGTTTGTATCATTTTATGAGATCTAAGCTGGGCCAGCCAGTCTCCAAACTATTGCAGCTTGAAACTGTAAGGCCATCTCTTCTGTTACTCGCACTATGGTAAGACCTTGCCTTCTAGCCCTAAAGCACATTCCACTAAGGCAGTGGCTTCTTCAGGGGCAATTTACAAATGAATAGACTCCAGGTCTGTCTTAGAGGCTGAGACATGGTCATATATGTACACACCTTTACCAAACACTACAAAATTGCTTTCTCCAGGTCCAGGACAGATTTTGCTTGGTCAGTTCTGTCTGGACAGCCGGAGAGCTCTTCTACTCAGTAGCCAACCACCCTTCTTTCCTCCTTCAACTCTGGGAATCACCCATATGTCAGGAATACTGTAACAGTGATTTCAGTCATGGCATAGTACAGTTGTGTAAGAACTTATAATGGTAGATGTCCTACTGTTCACTGTTGCAGTATTCCATCCCATCCTCCACCCCCTTCTTCTCTATGTTACTTCAACTTCATAGTCCCTTCCCCCTTTGCTTTAATGTCTGCTCTGTATCATGGAAATGTAGGGGTTTTCTTACCTGTTTGAGCTACAGCCCTCCTTGCTGACCAGTTTTTTTTCAGTAGTCTTTAGGCTGCTGGCTTGGAGATGGTTTGAGGTTCCACAGTCATATGCCCGTCTATATACTTCAACACATACGAGCTGAGGTCATGCATCAGAAGTACAACCTAGGGAAGATGAAGCTTTGCTACCACAGCTGGACTTCAGCGGTAATAGCCCATGTGTTAGGAGCAACAGTGATCAGTAGGACATCTTCTTCTATGATAGTTCTTACATAAATGTACTTTCTTCAGTGATACATATGGAGAGTACATAGGGTCTTCTACAGTTCAGGTGAAGTAATCTTTTATAAAATGGGGCTGCACATCAACCCGTTGGAGGTGTGTGTGGTCCTTTTGGCCATATTGACTGTGGTAGGAAAGGTTCTACTAGAGACCATATTTATTCCAACAGCCAGTTATGGCATCTGGACAAGCAAGGGGACATATGGCCATGCCCCTGTTTGAGCCACAGAGAAAAACATCCCACTATTAAAAGTTCACATCTCTAGAAAACTGAATGTGCTGACATATTTCTTGAGGTCTTTCTGCAGTCTTCTTAGAGTTTGGGGATTCAGGAGTCTCATCTGCTTTAGAACATTTGGCTGTGTGGTATCCTGGAGGCTCACCTAGTCTGCAGTTGGTAGAACATCGCCACCGCTTATTTTGAGTAATGCACAATGAGCAGTGGGGGTAGATACATTCTTGTTCCTGTGGCAGGGAAGACTTGTATTTGTTCTCACTCTTCTGATTCTTTTCCAAGTTCAGTGAAGAAAACCAAAATGTTTTACTGTTCACCCCTTGGTGGGAGAGAAGGCAATGAATTCAGAAAGTTGGGCCTTTGCAGTAGAGGAAACCAAGGAGGTCTGCCACTGTTTAGTGGCATTGAGGCCTTGCATCTCAGAAAGTTTATATTGGTTTTAATTCTCTTTTCCTGGCAGGCATTTTAGCTAGGCTTTTAGGGGAAACTGAAGCCACCAGGAATCCCTTTTTGTGACAAACTTTCTATGAGTAGTGGAAGAGATTCTCTGTAATGGCAAAGAGGGTATCCTGTGTCTTCCTATGTAGCCACCATGCAAATTCTGCTGAATTATCTTAGCTACATGTATAAGCCAGATGATCTATATAAGGACATTATTTCTGCAATCTGGAAGCATTCAGACTGTGGATGTTTGTGTCTGAAGATGAAAAATTCCATCTACAGTCTCCCAGGGGAGTTAATTAACACTTTTCCAAACATCATAGGGAAGACTGTTCTTTGATCTCTTCAACCTGACACCTTACAACGTTGCTGCTGTTCAGAGTCTAAGACTGTGGACATGGTGGACAGGGAGGTCTTGGAGCTCAAGATTGTCTGTTTCATTCCTGTTTTGTTGACCAGGCAATGGGAAGCCTTGTAGCACTTCTGTGGAGAAGACTTTTACAATATCTTTCTTTAAGTGTGAGAGAGAGAGTGTGTCTGTGTGTGTGTGTGTGTGTGTGTGTGTGTGTGTGTGTGTGTGTGTGTGTTTTGTTGACCTCAGTAATTCTGACTGTACTGGTGCTGTGGCTAAGGGGGTAAAACTCAAGGTGTATTACACATGATAGTGTGGCTTAGGATCTCTTACTTTAAGGAATAGCTGTGGAAGGCTAGTTAAGGGGTTCTGTGAGCAGGCTTCTTAGTGCTGTCAGAGTCCTGTAAAAGAGGAAGCAGGCATTTACATTATAGATGCTGTGTGCGAATTCTACAACAACTGCACCTTCATCCTCTGGACCTGCTCACCAACTACAAAGAAGGTACAGGGAAAGAATGGCTAATAAGCATAAAGTGATCTTGTCTTCTGTTCTTCATGTCATGTCTCCTAGGTAGCAGGTTTTGTTTGGCACTATACAGTAGGACCTGCTGATCCCCCAAGATTGCAAATGATAGCACAACCATCACCAAAATTAGATGAGTTCTGAATGTGATGTTAATCAACCAGATCATAATACACTACTTAAGAGCTCCCTTGCAAAATCAGGCAGTTTCCACTCATCTTATGGGGCAGCTCCAGACCCCTTGAGGGTGTTGTAGAGCATATCCGCCCTATAGAAAAAGGAAGGGGGTTATTCTGAAGAAATGTTGGTATTACATTGTGTTTTGGATATCAGCAGCTTAGACATGCCCCTACTACTGCAGGAGGTCTGGATGCTGTCAGTGATGATGGCTGCTGGCACATCATTTTTGGTAGCCCACTTTTGCTATGGTTCATCACTATTTTCAGGTCAATGTGTTGCCTTGTGGACTGCCATTTTGCTGTCAGGTCAAGATTCTAGTCATTATGGTTGAGAATTTTTGAACTACTCACTCCACTCCTGGAAGTCCCATTAAGGACTTCCTCAAAGTAGCCCTTTCCTTACCTTTGCCATGGTTCTAGGAGTAACCATACACTGGGAGAATCCCTTCCTCCATCTTCCTGCAAAGGATCTGTTTAAAAAAAATAAATTTGAACTCCCTAAATTGCATCTCATTTTTGTTGAGGGGGAGACCATGTAAGCCATAACTTTGACATCTCAGTTGTGAAGCAAAGGTCGATCAAGACTGTAGCCATTCTGGGCTTGTTGAACATGATAGCAACTAATCTTCAGTGTCCTGTTTTATATGAGGGTGCTTTAGTAAAAGGTGATGTGCTAGTGATTATGGATTCTTCATGGCTCTTCTCCTGGTAACATGGCGCCTGTCATCAACCTCTGGAGCGGTAGCTTATTCGCGCCAACCTATGTTGGTTTCTTTGTTTGGGCTTCATGTCCATTGTAGGTTGTAATAAACACCTTGATGTTCTTCATGTTTCACTGTTGCAGTCATTACATGTGGGTAATCTGCTGTCAGGTTGCCCTCATTCGGCCTGATTAACAAAGTTTTGGGTTAAGCTTCGGTTGCTGTCCCTTCTTCCATGACGTCAGGAGTATAAAACATGCAGCCGATGCCATTACATCAGTCTTTCTTGCCGTGTGGTGCCCGAAACAGAAGCAGTTCGCAAGTGCCAGTCAGCCGACTCCTGAAATTTTCATTTTCAGTTTTCAGACTCGAAGTCTTCAACTTAAAGCTATGTACCCCATTGGGGAAACTTTTTCTTGCTCCTTACCGATGTCAGTAATAGTTAATAATTGCATTACTTGTGGAAAGCAAATACCTCATAAAGATTTTCATTCATACTGTATTCCTTGTCTAGGCCCTGACCACGACATACCTTGCTGTCGGTTTTGTGCCTTATTTAATCAGCGCACTATCCATCGCCGGTACATTTTTGCCTCTAAATATTTCGTTTCTCGATTTAATTATCCAGAAATGTTGTCGGTTAGCCATCCGACTACCGGAATTCTGAAAAAATGCAAAGATAAAGACAGAGACAGGCCGCCTAGGTCCAAAACTGCCGATGACGCTTATCCTAAGCCAGTCGCCAGTTTGCCGGTACTCGGTGAAGCGCTTTCGCAGCCCCTGATACCCACTCCTGATTCGCAGGCCTCTACTGAGACCCATTCGGTGTCCTGTATGGCGCGAGATGCTTCACCTATGGAACCCACAGATGTCTCTATCTTGGATGGGTCCGGAGCTGCTGTGCAGGCACCGGCTTCTGAGGGTGTATTCAGGCCTACAGACTTGCATATTAAATCAACACCGCTTTCATTATTAAGGCCTAAATCTTGATCCATGTCTAAAAAAACTGATGCCCAGGCCACATGTTAGGCCATATGCCTAAAAAACAAATAATAAAAATGGCTGAAGATCTAATTACGCTAATCAGGGGTAGTCACCCCCTCCCTCCTAAGTGGCCTAGGGCTGAGCTTGATTATGAATCATTCTGATCAGGATTTTATTTCTTCTGACTTCTAATGACCTGGATTTGTCCATACCTACTTATGAGGATTCTGATGCAGAGGATTCCATTCCCTCTGCTTTCCCTCCTGAGGATTTTTCTTTTGGGGAAACTTTGCATACTTTAAGGGAGCATTTCCACTGGGAAAGCCAGGAATTTTCCGATTCAAAAAAGAGGCTTAGGGATTTCCTTCTTCTACCTCAGCATAAGCCTTTGGCTAGACCTCCTGTACTAGACATTGTTGATGATGTGTTCTCTGAATCCAGTTTGGCCCCTGATTCCCTGCCTCCGGCTCCTAGTAAACCTGACAGATACTACAGGGTTCCTGAGTCCCACAAGTTCCTTTTCAAAAATCCTTTTGCAGATCCAGAAATAATTTCTCAGGGGATCAAGGGCACTGAGGCTTCTACTGCTAAAAATCCTACCCCTTCTGATAGAGACTCCAGGGCGCTGGATAGATGGGGTAAAAAGGTTTATACTTCTGCAACCTTGGCAATCAGAGCTTTAAACTGCCAATTTCATATGTTAAAATATCAACAGCATTTTATTGGACTGTTTAAACAGAAAATTATGTTGATTCCTGACTGTGTGGAAAATAAAGATTTACAGGATTTAATGCATTCTGCTGAACAAGTTGGAAAACATACTTTGCAATGTGGTTTTGATTCTTTAAAGGCCTCCTGCAGGGCTGCTGTTACTGGGTCTGTGCTTAGAAGGCATGCTTGGCTTAAAGAGCAGTCTTTGCCTGATCATGTTAAAGCTAAATTATTGGATGCTCCTTTAAATCAGGACCGCCTGTTTGGCAATAAGACTGAAGAAGTTCTAAAAAGATGGAAGATAAAGCTAAATCTATACAAACTTGTTAAAGATTTCTTACAAGTACAACCTCCAAGATTTAGTAGGCACTGGCCTACTAAGAATTGGTCCTTTCCAGCCCCTTACAGATCCTCTCAAGCCAAACCCAGACACAGCAAAAAACCCCAGGTTTCAGTCCCAGGAGACTCTCAGAACTAAGCAGTGGGGGGCCTCCACTTCCAAATCTGGAAATAACAAGACACCCACCTATGGTAAACAGTCTCAATGACTTCCTTTTAAAATTACCAAGCACTTATCTTTTAACCACCCCTTTGGGGGGAAAGATTGCTCTTCATGCAAAGAACTGGGAACTCATAACCCAGGACAAATGGGTTTTAAATATAGTGTCCCAGGGATACAGATTTCATTTCCACACGTTGCCAACTCCAAACGGGTGTCCAAACCTGCCCCCAAATCAGTGGGCAGAGGCTCAAAAACATGCTTTCCCTCTTAAGCATGGGGCTATTCAACTGGTACCAGAAGAGGAAAAGGGACAAGGTTTCTATTCCAGGCTTTTTCTGGTACCTAGAAAAGACAGATCATGGCGTCCAATTCTGGACCTGTCTACTCTAAACACCTTTCTGGAAATTCCAAAATTCAAGATGATGACTCTTTACCAGTTACTTCCTATGCCAGATAAAAGAAGCATACCTGCACATCCCAGTCAGGGAATCTTGCAGAAGATAACTACGCTTCAAAGCAGGCTACTTGCATTATCAGTTGTGTGCACTGCCCTTTGGCTTGTCTATTGTGCCCAGGGTATTCACAAAGTGCTTGGCTCCAGTTATTGCGTTTTACAGGCAAAGAAGTATTCAAATATATCCATACCTGGACAATTGTCTAATTCAGGTAGAAAACCAGGGCATACTTCTAAATTATCTGGCATTTGTAAAAAGAGTTGTAACTTGTCTGGAGTACACCATAAACGAAAATAAATCACAACTGATATCCTGTCAACAGATTACATTCCTGGGTGCAAGCTTGAATACAACTGCCCAGATGGCTTTCCTCACGCCAGAGAAGCAAATTCATTTGGTAACTTCAAACAAGTGGCCACAAAAAACCCTGCTATTTGCAAGACAAATACTGCAAGCCTTGGGGTTCATGGCCTCCTGCATTCTTCTAATTGCATATGCAAGACTGCATATGAGGAAACTACAGTGTTATCTAAAAAGTCTATGGAGTCAACATTGTCACAGCCTGGAAACAATGATTCCTATCATACCTTGCATACACCTGGAGTTCCTATGGTGGGCAGAGGCCTGCCACCAAAACAAGGGACTACCATTCACACTACCCCTGCCGCCCAAACCCTAACTACAGATGCATCAGACTATGCATGGGGGGGCTCACTTGACAGGGAAGTGCATTCAGGGCAAATGGAGCCAAATCAAATGCACCTACATATCAATCAAAAAGAAATGTTAGCTGTACAGAATGCTCTGACAGCCTTCAAGGACTACATTCTTCCAGGACAACTAATGGTAAAGATGGACAACACCACGGTTATGTGGTGCATAAACAAGCAGGGGGTACACATTCCTACCCTCTCTGCAGACTAGCCATGGCATTGTGGAACACAGCCTTGAGCTACCAAGTGCACCTACAAGCTCAATTCCTGCCAGGAAAATTGAATACACTGGCAGACGGACTAAGCAGAAACCTCATGGACCCACATGAGTGGAAGCTGGAACCACGGATTTTCAACATGTTGACAAGCAAATGGGGGAGCCCAGACATAGATCTATTTACCTCCCCCCAGAACTACCAGTTGGACAAGTTTTGCACAAGGACTCCCCACAAACAAGCCTGGAAAATGGGTGCTCTGTTCTTCAGCTGGAAAAACCTATCAGTCTATGCCTTTCCCCCTCTGCCTCTGCTCTCCAAAGTTCTACTAAAAGTCAAACAGGATGAACCAAGGATGATTTTGATTGCTCCAGACTGGCCGCGACAACACTGGTACCCCCTCCTACGCAGTGTGTCGCAAATATCTCCATGGCACCTGCCTCAGACCCCTTCCCTGCTTTCTCAGCAGGAGAACTAAATTCTGCACCCTCAGCTTCAAACATTGAACCTTGCAGCCTGGCTAATCACTTAAATTCATCCTTATCATTCCTCAGCAAACCTGTGATGGATGTCATCTTGGAGGCGAGAAGACCCAGTACTAGAAAATGTTATGCTGACAAATGGAAACGATTCTGTGCCTGGAACCAATATTTAGGGATGAGCACAGCAGCGCCCAATTTACCTCAAATTTTGCAATACTTAACTGAGATGCTTCACAAGGGCCTGACTTTTTCCACCATTAAAATCCATGCCTCAGCTATTTCAGCTCACTATAACACAGAAAGACCCCTATTCTCTCATCCTCTGCTCAAGCAGTATCTCAGAGGGGCAAAAAACTTGAGACCACCCAGGAGAGCTACTACCCCTGCCTGGGACTTTTAACTTTGTTTTGGAGAAACTCACTCTTCCTCCTTTCGAGCCAGCTGCTACTGCAGACTTAAAATTTCTTTCTAGGAAAACCACCTTCCTTTTAGCAATCACTTCAGCGAGAAGGATATCCGAATTAAAGACTCTTATGGCAGTGGAGCCTTTCATCATCTTTCATGCGGACAGGGTATCTCTCAGGACCAATCCAACCTTCATGCCCAAGGTGGTTTCCATTGTGGCTCTTAATCAGTCCATTCATTTGCCAGCCTTCTTTCCCAATCCACAGAACAAAGGGGAACTGATTCTGCATTCCTTGAATGTGCACAGACAACTTAGATTCTACTTGGACTGGACTAAATCTCGAAGAAAATCTGAACAATTGCTGGTAGCATTTGCTGCAAGGGCAGAGGGGAAGGCTATTTCAAAGCAAACCATTTCTAAATGGATAAGCCATTGCATTCATTTCTGCTATAAGCCCCATGGAAAAACCTATTCCCCAGGGGATCAGATCTCATTCCACCAGGGCTGCATCTACTTCTGCAGCCTTTCTCAGAGGTGTTCCTACCAGGGATATCCTAGAAGCTGCTACCTGGAGTTTTGTACATACTTTCACCAAGCATTATCATTTACCAATTTTCTCTAAATCCAGAGCTGGCTTTGCCAATGCTGTCTTCCAGGGCCTTATAGCTGGCCCTAATGCTGTATAAACTCCTCCTCCCAACCATAGCTTTGGGAATCTACCCAAATGTAATGACTGCAATAGTGAAACATGAAGAACATAGTACAGTTGTGTACACTTGCCATAAATGTAGATGTTTGAGCGTATTCACTGTTGCAGTTCTGGTTACCCTCTCTCCAGCCCCCTAGTTTTTTATGGCTATACCTCTACTTTCCTTTACTATGCTTAAAAGCCTTTTTGGTGTATTTGCTTTTGGTTGGATGTATACTTTTGTGTTTTTGTGTTTATTTGCTCCCCATTAGGGGGGGCACCTGACATCTGGGGCAAAAAAAGCTGATATAATGGTGTCGGCTGCATGTTTTATACCCCTGACGACCTGATGTCATGGAAGAAGGGACAGCAACCGACGCAGGACCCAAGACTTTGTTAATCAGGCCGACTGAGGGCAGCCTGTCAGCAGATTACCCAAATGTAATGACTGCAACAGTGAATACACTCGAACATCTACATTTATGGTAAGTGTACACAACTGTACTTTGTGATCCATCAGGGTAGTGGACAAATAAACCCACTATTAAAGGGAGTCAAGAGGATAAAAATAAACATGCAAGAACTGAAGTTGCTTCTTCTTGTCATTTGGCATCTTGCAAGAATTGAAACCCAAGCTCTTCCTGTTTAGCTCAACCAAGATGTTTATGGTATGTTATATAAACAATTAGACTGGCTAACTTCCTGCCCTTTTGTGTAGAAAAGTGATGCAGACCTGGCATGGGCCATCAACCATTGTATTACCATGTCAGACATGTATTCCAGTGTTAGTAAATGTGGAGGTAGACTTTCAGCCTTGCTCACAGCTTTTTCTTGGAAATTAGACTAATTTATTAATTCGTTCTTTGTTGACTGGGTTAGTACCAGTAGGCTAGTGGCTTCTTTTCAGGGGAGACCCAAGGTGGTAGTTATACTACTAGGGGAAGTTTGGCCAGGGCATCGGAGAACTTCCCCTACTCTTTGCATATGTGGGCACAATTCATTGTTACCCTGCTGTCTTCCAGTCTGGGTGTGGAGGCAGCTTAGAGAAGCAGGAAGTCCAAAAACGAGCATGGAGGAGGAAGGAGATGTCTTTCAGGTTTTTTATATGAATGAAGGTGTTAATCAAGCAGCTGAAAAGCCGAATATGGCAAATAATGAGTCTGAAGTTAACCGAAGTGAGGAGACTGGAGAAGGGAGAAAAGAAAGTGAAGGAGAGATGTTTAAAAGGCAAAAAGGAGTCTAAGTAGGTATGGTGGATTTGGAGGAATTAGTTCAGCGAAATTTGTTTGCAGCAGATTCTGCAGTACCTGAGTGTGTTGTAACAACCCTCCAGTTGGGGGGGGGGGGGGTTGTGGGATTTTTGTTTGATAGAACTAATTCAGCAGAGTGAACCGGAGAGTGAAAAGGCAGTGTAGTGGAGTGAAATAATGGACAGAATATAAGAAGTTGTTCAAGAAGTAAGGAAGGAAGAAAAGTAGTGAACAGAAATGGTAAGAGAAGGTGAAAGAAGAAAACAGAAGTAAGAAGAAAGCATTAAGTAAGAGTAAGAAGCAAAAGAGAAAAGGAATTGGACAGGTATGAAGTATGGGACAGCATAATTTCACCACTGGGTATTGAACCCAGAGAGGTAAGAGCATTTATTTGTATCAACAAAGATACTTTTTGTGACATTTTTTTTCAAGGAAGCCCAGTATATGGGAAAATTCTTTGAACAATATGAAAAAAGAAAGAATGAAAATCCTTGGAATTTATATGTCATGCAAGCTTTTAATAGAGAAGGTAAAAAAGAGTGTTCATACAATTTCGTACTGAAATTGAAAGAGACGGTTTAAAAGATTGTTTAAAAACTGTGTAGAGATGTAATGGACATGACAAAGATTTATGACAATAGAGGTTTATGGACTGGGGGGTGGGAATATGGTGGTGTATTGAAAATGCAAAATGACAAATAAATGCATTTGACTAGTATAATTAATGTAGAGGAGAATAAGGAACTGGTTAAATACGGGGGTCATCCAAAGACATGTTTTCTTTGTGGTAAAATGATCACTTAATTAATAATTGTGACAAAAATAAATGTTTTATCAATGGCAAAGTTGGTCATGAAGTAAGAAATGTGAGCGAAAATGTATAAAATGTGAAAACATAGGACATTCATGGATGGAATTCAGTGTTAAAGAGAATCATACACAGGAAACAAAGGTAGACCAAGAAAGAGAAATTGTTTTAGTAGATAACATAGAAGAGCCACAAAAAGAGTATAGAAATGAGCAAGATATAAGAATGGAAATAAAAGAATTGAATATATGATGGGAAAAAGAAGGAAGGTTAGAAGAAGAAGAATTAAGTAATTCAAGTGATGAAGGTGAAGATAAATGGATAAGGGTTAAAAGTAAAAGACATTATATTGGAAAGACAGTGAAACATAGAACATTTAAAACCATAAGCATAGGAGGAAACTGATGATATGGGCAAGTACAAACATAGCCAGATGGAGTTTTGTAAAGAATGATATGTCCTTTAAATATCAAACTGATTTTTGCAAGATGATTGTGTTACAAATGCATTAGAACAATATGTCATTTGTATATCAAACTGATTTTGTACAGATGCTTATGCTGAGAATGTATTTGTGAGCTTTGCTTGTGTTGAAATGTATCAACAGTGTACCCTGCTGAAATGAAGAGAAATGCACATGTATTTTGCAGCTGAATTAAATGTATATGTTTTAATAGAGAGTGTGGACACAGCAGAGGTTAACTTTAAGAAAAATAAGGGAAATGTAAATGAGCTGTTAAGCATTAAAACACACCCCATAGTGTTGAATAGGACCAGAGACTCTGGGTCTGAGGAAGACCCTTTGTCCATTAGCTCGGTGAAAAGAGGGGAGGCCCCAGGCACTGCCATAAACATTTGGATGTGTATGCTGGCCATTTGTGCTAACTTCCTGTCTCAGCTTCAAAGGGGAATAATGTGAGAATCTAGACTCATGTGACCAGATAAGGTCATTCAGACAACCCTCTTGAAAATTATATTTTAGATATTACAAAAAAAAAAACTCAGAATATTGAGTATTCTGTTTGGGAAGCCTGACTAAAAAGAACCTCACCCACAGCAACTTGCCACGATATAGTAAGTAACTTCACCAGGGAACAGTGATTCTTTTAGATTCAATCAGGAATATAGTGAAACTTAGTTTAAATATTGTTTTTCTTTGTATGAGTGATGTGAACTCCATGGTTTATTGTGAATATATATTCAGTATTTTCATGTACTTTTATTATTTATTATTAAATATATTTAAAACTTTTATTGTGGCTGATCCTTGTAGAAAGTACTTCACATTTAAGAGTGCTTATATTTATTTGGTGACACTGTGAGAGCCACTCCAGAAGCCCTAGCCATCTTGGTGAACTACTATTTGCATTGGTATTAATATTACACAGTATAATTGGACACCCTTTGTAAGAGCCTTATGGTACTGACTGGTGGCAGTGATAACTACCTTATAGTCTGGGCAAAGTTGGTAGATTGGGTAATCTGTGCCCACCTTTTCCAGCTGTGGGTGTGTGAAAATTAAATCTTAGAGTCTGTGTGTCATCTGCTTTGGGCAAGGGCACAAAGCATTGGGTTTACAGAGAGGATCTGGAGGGAGACAGATATAGAGACATTCACACCCTGGGCTGAGTGTGTTCCCTGTGTGCTCTTAAGGGAAATTGTACTTAATGCAGAAAGGTCTGCATCTGGAAATAGTGTATCCATTTGTATTCCAGGTGCATGTGCTCTCCAGTGTCAGTAGTGAGGATTCAGGCTCCTTGATTACTAGCCCAGCGTTGGGATGACACATATTGGTGGCCATCACATATTGGTAAGAGTGATGGGTAACACATTATTTTGTGGCAGTGGTGGGATCATCACATGCTCACATATTGTTGAGTAGTGGTGTAGATATTGAACTCTTGTAAGCAGTTGTCACTAAAGAAGGTGTTTGTACGCTCAAGCAGCCACATGGTAGACATCAGAGTTTCACATCACAATAGTTTTATTTATTTACTTTTTGTTAGCTCAGTTAGCCAGGGAGTGCAGCAAGGATGTCAGCAGAGGATTATGGCAAGTGGACAAGGAACCAGTTGACTGAGATGTGCCAAACCAGAGGACTGGGGCATGCCAACCTGATTAAAGGGGAAATGATTGCAGCCTTAATCACAGCTACAGCACAGACCACCAACCAGGAGGATAACCATTCTGTTGATGGGCACTTGCAACTCTCAGAAACAGGACAGTTCAACTTTTCCTCAGAGGACATAAAAACCCGTCTAGAGTTAGAGACTTGAACTGGAGACCAAATGGTTGGAAATAGAATCAGCAGAGTGAGTGCAGCATTTGGAGGCTGAAGAAACAGACTGAGACATTTGGAAGCTGAAGAAAATGAGAGACAAAGGCAACATGAAAAGGAAATGCTGACTCTTTGCCAGGGTCATGGAGGTAATGGGGAAGGGAGTAACTATACCCCAGAAGCAGTAAAGGTCAGTAAACTTCTTCCACAGTGCCAAGAAGGTGATAATTTTGATAGTTTTATTCATATGTTTGAAAGAGTATGCAAACACTATAATGTTGACCGAGGGCTCTGGGTACAGTTCCATACCCCCTTACTCCATAGTAAAGCTGTAATGGTTGTTTCTAAATTGTCTGATACTGATTATTTAGATTATGAAAAAGTGAAACACTGTTTATTATGTTTTAAGTTAACACCTGAAGCTTACAGAAAAAAATTTTTTTGAGCATAGACGCAAGGCATATGAAAGTGTATGTGATTATATTGTTGAACTAAGCACTTATTTTCATAGGTGGGTGGGTGGGTATCAGGTCACCACCTTTCAAGAGCTGACAGACCTTTTAGTGAATGAACAAGCCCTTAGCACTTTGCCTGAGGACATAAGAATCTGGTTGGCAGGCAGGGAATGCAACTCTGCAGATGAGTTGGGGAAAAAGGGAGCTCTGTACTTAGCAAGTAGGGTATCACTGCACAGGAAAGGGATACCCAGTGCTGCACTGCACATGGATATAAGGGAACCCATTGTGGGCAGCTTAAACTGCCCCAACAGAGTCTGCCAGTAACAGGGGGAGCCATTAGTTCAAGTACACAGCCAGGATTAAGGGTTATATGTTTTAAATGTAACCAGTGGAGCCATGTAGCATATAGATGTCCACAGAGGTAAGTGGGAATAACAGAATGCCAGTGTTAAGTTGTCTGGAGACAACGGGTACCAAACTATCAGCAGAGTTTATATCCGATTGTGGTGGATGGACAACAGGCCTCTGATATAACCATTGTGAAGCCTGCAGGGGTTAAAGAGGAGCAGTACTTGCTTGGGCAGTCCACTCCAGTCAGAGCTTTAGGACGGATCACATTCCAAATGCCTTTGGCCAGGGTTCACCTTGACTGGGAGTGTTGAAAAGGAAGCAACCAAGTAGGTGTGTTTGAGGATATCCCTGCAGATGTCTTGATAGGGAATAATTTTGATAATGCAGTACCTTATGTGCATGCAGTGACATGTAGACAGGCTTGGAGATGGGCATGTAGGTCTGGTAGCCTGGGGGAGACCCAGACAGACTGCACATCTGATGCCAGAACTGGTGATGTGGCTACTTCAGGGAGGGAGCTAGCCTATAGCAGTGAGCCTGAAGGTAAGGCATAGCTGCTGATGGGTACTGATGTTTCCCTGGACAGAGTAACTACAAGGGCAGAGGTGAGTAGTAGTATCCAGGCTGACAGTGAGGCACCACTGTCAAGGATACCAGACGTCCTGTGGAAGGGGAGCTGGGCAGAGTTACAAAAAGAGAGAGAGAGTTGAGACAGGCTCAGCTGTCAGACCCTACATTATAAGCCTTGAGGCAGGTAGCTATGGAGGCCCCTGGATTTCAAGGAAAAGTGGATTCTGTATACTGGAACAAAGGGTTACTTTATAGAGAGTGGACTTCTGAGGGAGGGCTAGAAGCTGAGGTAATAAAGTAGTTGTTAGTGCCTAGAGCCTACCATAGACTGTGACATTCTCTTTGCCAGTCATATGGGCATAACGTGTACCAAGAAACGTATTATGCATACCTTTTTATTGGCCTGGGATTGCCAGGGATGTAACGGGGTACTGCAGAACCTGTGAGTAGTGCCAAAAAGTAGGCAAGGCAGGAGACAAGGACAAAGCTCCTTTGATGCCTTTGCCTGTGATTGAGGAGCCATGTCAGTGGGTAGCTATGGATATTGTGGGGCCTCTGAGTACCCCATGTTCCACAACAAAGAGGTATATCCTAATGGTAGTAGAGTATGCTACTAGGTACCCTGAGACGATGTGCCCTGTCCTCCATTGAGGCAAAGAAAGTGACAAATGCTTTGTTGAGATTTTCAGCAGGGTAGGTTTCTGAAGAGAAATACTGACTAACAGAGGTGCCAATTTCATGTTGGACCTGCTGGCTTGTCTGTAGGAGCATTGTGGGGTGAAACACCTGAAGACGACCCCCTACCACCCTCAGACTAATGGTCTTGTGGAGAGGTTAAAGGCTATGCTAAAGACCATGCTACAGGCATTTGCAGACCAGTTTAAGAGGGAGTAGGAGAAGTATTTGCCCCATCTATTGTTTGCTTACAGAGAGGTGCCCCAGGAATCCACAGGTTTTTCTCCCTTTGAGTTGTTGTATAGACATAGTGTGAGGGGGGGCTTTAGATTTGATTCGAGATGAGTAGGAGAGTTATTGTGAATCCCAGAAGGAGTCTCTTGTGGCATATGTGCTAAACCTCAGGACAAGGCTTAGGGAGCTCATGGGCTTGGCCCACGAGAACCTGGCAGAAGCCCAAAAGCAGCAAAAGGTGTAGTATGACAAGAATGTACGAGCCAGAGAGAGTATGCTGTGGGGCAGTAGGTGATGGTTCTCTTTCATATCAGACACAATAAACTGCAGGGAGCATGGGAGGGACCCTTCAAGATGGTAAGGGAGGTCATTGATATTAACTACATCATAGAACTGTTAGGCAGTAGGCAAGGGCACAGATTGTACCATGTTAACATGATGAAGCCTTACCATGATAGAGAAACCCTTGTGCTGAGTGTTTGCAGTGGGAGGAGTCTGAGGGGGATCTGGTGACTGATCTCCTTAATGAGGCTTGGACTGACACCTAAGTGGAAGGGGTTGCAGTGTCCCAGTGGCTATCCCCTACCCAGGTTCGAGAAATCCGAGCAGTATTACAAGAGTTTGGGGACATGTTCACTGGGAAACCAGGGTGCACCACCATGTGCGCACAGGGCCCCAACAACCTATAAAACAGGCACCTTACAGGGTGCTTGAGAGAGTCAAACAGACTCTGAGGGAGAAAATACAGGAGGTGATGGAACTGGGAGTAATCAAGGAGTTCAGCAGTCCCTGGGCTTGCCCAGTGGTGCTGGTACCAAAGAAGCATGGCAGCACAAGGTTCTGTGTGGACTACAGGAAACTAAATAGTCACACAGAGTCAGATGCTTACCCCATGCCTAGGGCAGAGGAAGCCCTTGAACAGCTCAGTGGGGGTAAGTATCTTACCACTATTGATCTTACCAAGGGCTACTGGCAGGTGCCCTTGACTCCCAACACTAGAGAGAGGTCAAGCTTTGTGACTTATTTTGGCTTATATGAGTTCATGGGATGAAAAATGCCCCAGAGACTTTCCAGAGGCTGGTAGATTGTATCCTAGCAGGATCAGGAGATTATGCCCTTACTTACCTGGATGATATTGCCATCTACAGCCATTCCTGGCAAGAGCACCTTCAACATGTCAGGGAGGTGCTGGGCAGAGTGCAGAGGGCAGGTTGACCATTAGCCCAGTAAGTGACAGGTGGGTATGGCAGAGGTCTTCTACCTGAGACATAGTGGGAAGTGGTAAGATCAGGCTAGAACCAGCCAAAGTGGAAGCCAGTCAGACGTGGTCTGCCCCTGTTACCAAAAAGCAGATGAGTGCATTCTGTGAGACAATGGGGTACTGTATAATGTTTATCCCCAATTATAGTACCATAGCTGCTTCTTTCACAGACCTGACAAGGAAAAACAGGTCAGCTATGGTAGTGTGGACCCCAGCATATGAGCAGGCATTCCAGAAGCTTAAAAGAGCTTTGGGAGGACCCCCTGCGTTAGCCAGTCCATATTACAGCTAAGAATTTGCTGTACAGGTGCATGCTTCAAACCATGGGGTGGGTTTCCTCAGAGGAAGAAGAGCACCCGGTGGTATATCTTGGCCATAGACTCCGACCCAGGGCGGAATATTATGCAGCTGTAGAAAAAGAATGTGTAGCCATAACATGGGCACTGCAGAAACTTCAGCCTTATTTATGTGGAAGGAAATTCACTGTAGTTCTAGACTACAATCCCTTAACATGACCACCCAGAGACAGCCAGCAAAATGCCAAGTTATTAAGATAGAGCTTAGGATTGCAGGCATATGACATGATAGTACAACACCGTAGTGGGGTCAGCAATGCTAACGCAGATGGGCACTTAAGATAGGGAATGAGGTAACATATTCTCAGATAGGCTTATTTCTCTCAAGCCATTTTTCTCAGGGGTCACTTGAAAAACTAGCTTGAGTCTCTGGGGGGGGGTTAATGTCATGATATGGGCAAGTGGCCAGCACAGCCATCTGGAGTTTTGTAAAAAATATGTGCTTTGAATATGAAACTGATTCTTGCAAGATGCTTGTGTTACAAATGTATTAGAACTATATGTCATTTGTATGTCAAACTGATTTTGTTCATATGCTTGTGCTGAAAATGTATTTGTGAGCTTTGCTTGTGTTGAAATGCATCAACAGTGCACCATGCTGAAATGAAGAGAAATGTACATGTATTTTTGTAGCTGCATTAAAGGTATATGTCTTAATAGAAGATACTGACACAGCAGAGGTTAACTTTAAGAAAAATAAGGGAAATGTAAATGAGCTGTTAAGCCATTAAAATGTACCCCACAGTGCTGAATAGTACCGCAGTCACTGGGTATGGGGAAGAGCCTTTGTCTATTAGCTCAATAAAAAGAGGGGAGGCCCTAGACCTTGCTATAAACATTTGGATGTGTATTGTGGCTGTCTGTGGTAACTTCCTGTCTAAGCTTCAAAGGGGAATACTATGAGAACCTGGAGTCAGGTGATCAGATGAGGTTGTTATGCCAACCCTCTTGGAAATTATATTTTAGATGTTACAATGAGAAATCTCAGAGTATTGAGTATTCTCTTTGGGAAGCCTGACTAGCAAGACTTTCACCCATAGCATTTTGCCTTGTGATAGTATGTAACTTAACTAGGGAACAGTGATTCTTTTAGATTCAGTAAGGAATACAGTAAAGCTTACTTTCAATATTGTTTTGCTTTATTTGTGTGAGTCTGTCCATCAATGTTCTTTCAATATTTCCTGTGATCTGAACTCTGTGGTTTACTGTGAATATATATTCAGTATTTTCATGTATTTTTATTATTTATTATTAAATACATTTAAAAGTTTTATTGTGACTGATCCTTATAGAAGGGACTTAACCTTTGAGAATCCTTATATTTAGTGACACTGTGTAGGCCACTCCAGAAGGCCTAGCCATCTTGGTGAACGACTACCATTTGTATTAGTGTGAATATTACACAGTATAATTAGACACACTTTGTAAGAGCATTATAGTACTGACTGGTGGCATTGATAACTACCTTATAATCTGGGAAAAGTCGGTAGAGGGGGTAATCTGTGCCAGCCTTTCCCCGATGTGTGTGTGTGTGTGTGTGTGTGTGTGAGAAAATTAAATCTTAGAGTGTGTGTACCAGCTACTTGGGGCAGGACATGAAGCACTAAATTTACAGAGAGTGTGCTGCAGGACTTGGCTTTGACACTCTGCTGAGGACCTAACCTTGTAGTTGTACCAAGTGGGGAGTCTTATCGGGGATCTGGAGGGTGACAGGTATAGGGACATCCAGACCCCAGGCTGAGTGTGTTCCCTGTGTGCTCTTAAGGGACATTGTACTTGATGCAGAGAGGTCTGCATCTGGAAATACTGAGTGTATCCATTTGTATTCCAAGTGCATGTCCCCTCTCCATTGTCAGTGATAAGGATTCATATTCCTTGATTACTAGCCAGTGTAGGGACAACACATATTGTTGGCCATCACATATTGGTAGCAGTGGTGAGAATGACAAAACCAAAAAAGGAAAAGGATAAAAGCAATAGAAGCTTTTCCACAAAGTGGGAACCCTAGCCATAAATGTAAATAGTATAAAGAATGTTCAGTGAAGGTTAGGAGTGTTAGAATGGTGTAAGTTATTAGAATTGGATACCATAATATTAATAGACATAATTATAATAAGAGAGGAAGAAAGAATACAAGTAAATGGTTTATGGGAAGGCAAGGTTATATAGAACATAGGAGAAGAAAAATGCTCAGGTATAGCAGTTTTATGTAAAGAATGTATAGAAATTCTGGATTACTCATTAGTATTAGGAAAAATGTTAATAATAGACAAAGCAGAAGAACCAAATATATAGGGCAATTACACTTTATGCATACACTTTACAAAACAGAGATTATGTTTAGGAAAATATTTGATTGTTAGTGTGGATATGCAAGTACTAGTGAGTGAGTTTAATTGCGATTTAAGACACAGGAGAAAAAGAGGGAAAGATGTAAAGGTCATTGCAGAAATGCTTAAGAATTGTAAATTGTACTTATGGAAAAATAAACAGTGGACGTATAAAAGGAGTAATTTGAAAACTGAAATTGATTATTTTATAGTATCAGAGAGTCTAAGGATATTACATCAAGGAGTTAAAGTTATAGGTTTTTCAGACCATGTAGAAATTTGGATAGAGATTCTAGAAAGAAATAGGCTATATAAAAATAGGTAGATGTATAAAAGGAATTAATGAATCAGATTTAAATGAGTTTGTAGAGGAAATAATACATCAACTATGGGTAGATCATATAAACATGAGAAGATTCTATGAAGATTGAACAAGTTGGTGGATATGTATAAAAGAAAATATAGAAAAGAGGTATTGGAGTGGCAAAGGATAACGGGAAAAGATAGTTGTAACTATGAAAAAATCATTAACCAAGTCTTTAAAAGCATAATAGATAATAAAGAAGAGTTTCTAGGGGAAAAAAAGCTGTATGAAATGAACCAAGAGAAGTTTAAGCAATTGTTATTTAAACAAATATATTTTTTACAAGGAAGAAAAGTAGCCGCACCATATTTAAGCAAAGCTGTTAAAGAGAAGGTAAGAATAAGAGAGTTAATGAACGATGAATGAAGTATAGTTAACACACAAAAAGCAGTAATGCAGACAGTAAAAAAAACATTTTGAAAATATTTTTCATATGTGAAACTGCAAGGAAGCATAAATGGAACTTAGAAAAGTTAACTGAAGAAAATAATGGAAGAAAAGATTACTATGATAGAATTAAAAATGTGTTGAAAACAGTAAATGCAGAAGCAGCTACAGGTTTAGATGGACTTGAATATCTAATGTATAAGGATATGCAAGAATGGCAAAAATAATATATTTTTTAAAGGTGTTAATGAATGGTTTGAAAAAGGGTAAATAAAAAAATATGTATGGGTGCAATGAAATTTATGTGGAAAAAGAGAGAAAGAACAGACAAAAAAATGGGGACCACTAGTGTTAAACAATGTTGATTATTTCCATGTCAAGCAGAGTACCTCATTGTCCATTTTTAAGTGCAACCTGGATAACTGGATGGGAAACAGAAAGTACACCCCTGGGATTCCACCTGTGTACCTGCTGGACAAGGGCTTTGGGTGCTGACTTGTCTAAACATGGGCTAAACTCTTGGCTAGGCTTATAAGGGCCTCAGGGCCAATAGATTAGTAACCTCCTATGATTATAAGACTTTTATGAAAATAGTAGAAACAAGAATAGTAAGTAAGACTAATAAGCTACTGAATGAAGCAATTTTTGGAACAAAAGAAAAAAGTAGTCAAGAACTTTTAATGGTAATAAGAGAATTGGTCAATAATTTACTAAATAGGGAAACAGGATTGAAATATTAGTAGGAGATGTAAGTAAAGCATTTGATAAGATACAGCATGAGGCATTATGGGAAATTTTAAATGAATATAATATAACTAATAAAATAATCTACATTTTGAAATCAGTATATAACAACAATTAAACAAAAATAGTGGTTAGTGGCTTAAGTGAGACAGTAGAAATAAAAAGTGGTATTAAATGAGGCTGTCCAGTAAGTAGCATTCTTTTTGGATAAATCATAAATGCGGTCATTACCAAGATAGATTTAGTATTGGAGGAAGCTAAATATTGTACACCAGAGAGAATTTAGGTTCCAGTAATGTTTTCTTCTGCAGATGATCTAGTAGTAGTTGTAAAAAACAAAGAATGGATGAATATAGCTATTAAAACACTTGACAATGAATTGAGTGTTAGGTTTGAGTATCATGAGGAAAAGATTAAAGGACTGGGATTCTCAGGAAGAATGAGAGGTATTCAGTTTAATAAAGAAGAAATAGAAATTTTGGGAATAAGGTTTGGTAACGAGCAACAGAGAGTGATACAATGGAAGGACATGATACTTAAAATAAGGAATATTTGTATATTTTGGAGAGCTTTTAATCTTACTTATAGGAAAAAGCATGTTTAATTAATTCAGTAATGTTAGGTAAGATTGCACATCTAGCAAGACCATTGGAATGTGAAAAAGAATTATTGGAAGTGTTTAGTAGAGGTGGTGTAGGTGGATGAGTTTAAATACTCAGGATCAGCAGTTCAAAGTAATGATGAGTGTGGAAGAGAGGTGAAGAAGAGAGTACAGGCAGGATGGAATGGGTGGAGAAGAGTATCAGGAGTGATTTGTGACCGATGAGTACCAGTAAGAGTGAAAGGGAAGGTCTACAAGAGGGTAGTGAGACCAGCTATGTTATATGGGTTGGAGACATGGCATTGACAAAAAGGCAGGAGTCAGAGCTGGATGTGGCAGAGTTAAAGATGTTAAGATTTACACTGGGTATGACGAGGGTGGACAGGATTAGGAATAAGTATATTAGAGGATCATCCCAGGTTGGAAGGTTTGGAGACAAAGTCAGGGAGGCAAGATTACATTGGTTTGGCCATGTGCTGAGGAGGGATGCAGAGTGTATTAGGAAAAATATGCTAAGGATGAAGCTGCCAGGTAACAGGAAAAGAGGAAGGCCTAGGAAAAGGTTTATGTATGTGGTGAGAGAGGACATGCAGTTGGTTGGTGTGACAGAGCAAGATGCAAAGGACAGGAAGAAATGGAAACAGATGATCCGCTGTGGCGACCACTAATGGGAGCAGCCGAAAGAAGAAGAAGTTTACATTTATATAGGTATCTAGTTCAAACCCTATTAAAAGAGGAATTCTTTATGTTATGAAAAAGGAAGGCGGTTTGGGCTTAAATCCACGTGTGTGTGTGTGTGTGTGTGTGTGTGTGTGTGTGTGTGTGTGTGTGTGTGTAGATATATATATATATATATATATATATAGCTTCATTGAATTTATATAACATATTGACAGGAATAAAGGAAAAAAGGAAAATTGCTAATAAAGATAATAGAGGAAAATATAAATCAATGTGGGAAAAGCTTAAATGTTTAAAAAGAAGTAAAGGAATTATTACTTGTATGGAAATGAAAATATATATCAAAAGAAAATATGAAAGATTGAATATTATTATGGAAGACTGAGTTGAGTAATATAGAAAAGACTAGAAAAGAATAGTATGAAAATATAATGGGAAAATGTTACTATATTCACCCTTGGAAGCACTTATGAGGGAAAAAAAGTAAAAGCTGTAAAAGCAAGAATGAAAAGATGTGGAAACTATGTGGAATGTACAGATTTTTCTGAGGAGGTTGTCTATAATTAGGCTTCCAGTAAAGGCAAATATGCCATATAAAAAGTAAAAGATAGAGTTTGTATGTATTGAGGAGAATTAATGACTGCTGAACATGTTTTTTCTGAAATGTAAAAGAATACATTTTTGGAAGAAATATGTGGTAAAGAATGTTTAAAAGGACTGAAAATGTTAAATATATAAATATGGACATGACAGAATATGGATATTGTGGAGAAAAGGTAGTGAGAGTACTAGCCACGATGTGTAGCATCTTCCAATTCCGTAAAAACTCAAACAGCAACAGCAGTATAAAATCCAAACTCGATTTATTGAAGGTAAAAAATGTGATGAGCGCTTTCGCGTAGTGTGACCTACGCTTCTTCAGATGATTTTAACAAACACAAATTTGCATTTAAATACTCAGTTAGGCGGGAACATTCTTCTCTTTGTAGCAATTAATCAATTATAATAAAGTGCTACCATCAGTGCATTACCTTGCTATTTACAATTATTTAAGATGCTACATAAAAAGCGCTAGATTTTGATAAACAATAAGTAATATACATTTAAAAAACATTCAGAATAACGACACTTGATATAATAATTTGAGCTATATATATATATATATATATATATATATATATATATATATATGTTCAAAACAAGATATCGTGTATATAATTGTTAAGTTGATGTCCCTATATCATATGGCAAATTATATTCGTTGATATATAGTATATAGCTTGTCATTGTTCTAATTATATACAGACCTAAACATGACATCTATTCAAGTTTATTTTATTTCATAGTTATTTCAAAGGTCCTATGGATGCATATTTAAAACTAGGAACATGTACAAGTTGGAAATATAATATGCTTAGAATGTATATATGTGGTTATTATACAACTTAAAAAAAATTCTTAAGTAATGAAATTTCAGTTTATAACAATATATATATATATATATATATATATATCTGGGAGCAAAAATTTTATTAATAAAGCAGAAATTACACAACTACAAGACCACCCTACTAGATGTTCATTAGACTTATAAATATATGTGGAACTGTAATATGTATGAACACCTATAAGAAAGAGGTATATATGAAATAGTGAACATGTAAATAGAACATGAATTTAAACATTAATGGACAGATGTAATTTCATAAATAAAGTTTAATATTTAATCAACATTAATGTATATATTTAATGTGTGCTATATAAAGTATATAACATCAGAGATGGGAGATAATCACTTTCTACCTATCAAAATGGGCTTAATAGATAAATAATTATTGATACCAGGGGGCAAATGTGCAGCTAATCTTATTATCCAATTGAGTTCTGCTTGAGCTAGCTCATTCTCTGAATCTCCCCCTCTTTTGTTATGTTGTACTATCTGCAACACTCTAAAGCTAAAGCTATGAGAATATGGATATCATGAAAATATGAAACAAATGGATGTATATAGATTAGATGACAAACTGTTTTGCATATTGTAGATTGTCAGGAATGAATGAGATGCAATTTAATGGAAAATGGGTACTGTCAGAAATGTTGAAGAAAAGATTTTATTTGTGGGAAAAAGTGGGGGGTATTGAACGTGTAAAAGTTGAAAATATGTAAGTTAATTGTAAATAGTAGTAAATGAGCTGTAAAAATTGTATATAGAATGTATATGGTGTGAATTTTAATAATGGATCCCTACTCTTTTTGATAGGTACCATGGAATCTTTTACATCCACTTGAGCTACTACCAAATCATGCAGGTGGGGCCTTGGTTTATTGCCTCTTCCAAAGGAAACAAGGACACTTGTTGGTTGAAACCCATCCTGGAATGGAGCATCCCTTAAAGTGACCTAATCACGACAAAGAGCTGTTTGGTTTTTACTTAGCTGGGCTAACTTCTTTGGATCATAGAAGTATTTGTTAAGCCACTCATTTATACATCTGTACACCTTTTACTCTGTGCAGAATAAAGACAAAAACATATTTTTATAATCCCTAGTTGCTGAGAAGAGTGTGGTTTGAGGATTTTATGCCTCTGGTTGTAAAGGAGACTTTCATAATGCTAACCAAGAGAATTCTGCTTGGCTGGAGAGACAACACTTGAGCAAGATTAAACTATTGAAGTCTCTGATCTTTTGACAGCAGTTTTACCAGTGACAGACCACCAGAAATACTTTTGTGAGGCAGACGTATTCTGCTCATTGAAGGAGTTCTTTAGAATGGATACCCTTCCCTAGCCCATGAACTTGTATATCTTCCGTGACTTTCTCAAACGTGTTGGTCCTGTGCCTCAGATGTTCCAGTTTCATGATGGATGTTTCTGCCATTTCTTTGCATCATGGTCTTTGGATGGCAGAAATGTGACCACATAGGTTTGTTAAACAGTCCTTTGAAGGAATTTTGCATCATTTTTGTTCATTGAAAGAACTTATTTTCCTTCTTGGGGTTTCAGTATTCATGACTGACAAGTTTGCCTAATCTCCTTTTAAACTGGCTAGTTTTGTGGTTTTAATTAATCTCTTGGTACATGCTGTGTTTGTTTATTCTTACCGCCATCTATAGGGTGTCAGTAAACTGGAAGATGCATTTATCAAGTAATGCAGATCCTACTACATGAAAAAGCTTTGATTTTTTTTCTTGCATTAGTTAAACTTAATCATTTATGGCTTAATTCTATTTTAGCAAAACAAAGAGCCAGCACAATCCTGTATCAAAAGTAGTGTATTTTAAAAAATACACACATAACAAATAATCAGTAGTGTATTTCAAAAATACACATGTACATGCACATGACAAATCAGACCGGTTTCAGCTTTGCAGCCTTCCTCAGTGAACAAAAAATAATAATAAATGCCATTCCCCTCCAGCAATATAATACATATACAGCACCATTAATTAACCAATAAACACTTAATGCACCAATAAAAATTATTAGTTAGAAATATTCATTAAGGCCAGGTGAAAAAAGGCCCCCCTAACTTAACAATCCACTTTTTTTCTTTTGAATTGAGTATCTCATGTAGACCTGTTTTATCTGTTGATTTATTCAAAATACAATCAATAATAGTGAATCTGAAGACCCCAGACTTGTTTTAACAAATATGCTTGTATAATGCACTAGATTGTTTGTGATTCCTAATATCACTCATATACTCACTGATTCTTCTCCTAAGGAGCCTAGATGTTTGGCCCACATAAAAAGCTTAACATGAGCAACAAGCCTAATAGATCACCCAATTGGTGTTAGAATTGCCAAAAAAAGACAAATCATATACATTTGGTGTATTCTTACTGGAAAAACTTGTAGTTTTGCATACCCATGAACAATGTGAACAATGGCCACATGGACTGCAACCAACCAACTTTTCTCCTGTGATGGTTCTTTGACCCAAAACTTTCTCCTTACCTTGCCATATTTTATAATGGCTAAATAATCATCCTAAGGATTGACTCTTCCTAAAAGAAAATGAACAATTTTCACCAAGAAAATCCACAAGGGAACTCTCACCCTGCAAAATATTCCAATGTCTTGAAATAATATTCATAAAAGATTTTGTTATTTTTGCCATAGTCACCAATCTAATTTGATCCCTGTTGTCAGTATAATGTTGTTTATATTGTAATAATGCTGATCTCTCCTGAAGATGAGCAAACTGGCTAGCCCCTACAGATGTCACCAACCCTGTAACCCCTATCCTTGAAACGGGCAGAGAGATCATGCTTGAAATAATCGTAAGTGGAGGCTCAGGAGCAAATTCTCTTCACCCTGAGAAATTGAGACTTGGGAATGTTCTTGATGACATGTTGGGGTTGGAAGCTGGAGGCATGTAATAAGGTGTTATACTGAGGGAATTTGCAGAATACCTCAGTCTCCAGAGTATCTGAAGTAGTACGTTTCACTAGGACATCCAAGAATGTTATCTCGTATTTATTCCATGTAACCTTAAATTCTATACCCCACTTATTTTGATTCAAGTAACCACAGATTCCTCCAAATAGCCTACATCTGCTCTCCACACAAGCCAACAGTCATCAAGATAACGTCTCCAAATGTCAGTTTCATCAAGGTAAATGTTATGACACCGATTGTAGATAAGCTCCTCCTCTACCATAAACAAGTTGGCATAAATGGGGGCAAAAGATGCCCCCATGGCCATGCCCCGAACCTGCCACACACATTGCTGTTGAAAATAGAACACATTTTTATCAAGAATGTGTTCAGCTAGACAGACCAGGAATGTATTAAAACCTGGTCTATATAATTCCACTCTATTTAGCCAATATTCAAGTGCAATCAAACCTGCCCAGTGGGGAGTGTTAGTATACAGGGAGGTGACATCCAGGGTACATAATAACCAGTCTGACTCCAACTGTAGATCTGATATAATGCTCAAAAACTGGGTTGTATCTTGAATATGAGCCTGCATATGTGACAACAGTGGCTTTAAATGTTCAGTAAGAAATTCAGATAGGGGTTCAGTAAGTGAACCCTTCCCAGAAACTATAGGTCTACCTGGAGGGTTATTAGGGTCCCTGTGGATTTTAGGCAATAGATAGAGATATTGCTGTTTAGAGTAATCAACTTTGAGTTGGTATTCAGTATCTTTAGAAATTATCCGTTCCTCAACTGCCTTATCCAGAAAATTGTCAATTTCCACCTTAAATTTACTTATAGGGTCTAAATGCATCATCATATAATACCTATGGTCAAACAATTGATTGAATGCTTCCTGTTGATATTTGGTCCAGTCTTGAACCACAACAACTCCTCCTTTGTCTGCCGGTAGAATTACAAGATTTTTATTAGATTTGAGTTCATCAATACACTGTCTTTCTGCCCTAGTAATATTATCTCTCATCATATGGTCTTTACCAAGATGCATATGTAAATCCTTTAGCACCCTACTCTGAAAAGCTGAAACCACCGGAGCCATAGGTGGTTTAAAAGTAGAATCCCGAAACCGAAATGGCCAAGCATCTTCATTATTATGAGCACCCTGAAAAGCAAACGTAAATTAAATAAACGACAAAAATTAACATCTTGTGCAAAGTTTTGTTCAGGTACAAAAAAACTGGGCACAAAACTCAAACCTTTGCTAAGAACCTTTATTTATAAATCGGACAGCACCATGGAGGATATGTTGTGTACGTTAATAACTGCAACTTATCTCTGAACTATCATCTTCAAGATGCCCTCTAGATCTGGAGTGACCTTTATGCTTCCTCCCCCCTCTTCTGGACCTAAATCTAAAGGGTGGCCCAGGTTACTTACAGAATTCCTCCTCTTAGAGATCTCTGACCTGCGATGGTGGTGCTGCGGTAGCGTTGTTACCTCACAGTTAGACGTTGCCCGTTCGATTCTCAGTTAGAGCGTCTTCTGTGTGGTGACATGCGTGAATGGCGTTCCTTCGCTGACGGTTGTGCATTAGGCCCGGCAAGCCAGTACGTAAAAATCTACTGCCAATCATTAGCAGACTGGAGTTCCGCTGTGGCGACCCCTAACCGGGAAAAGCCGAAAGACACAAACAAACAAAGAGATCTGTGACCTATCCACTTGACTGTCTTCCCCCTCAGTATTAGATGAAGTATCCTCACCTGACATAACCAAATCTCTATTTCTTTTTTTAAGAATAGATTTTGATCTTCTAGATTTGGGATAACCAAATTTCTGGTTTGGGTCACAAACTTGACATTCTTACGAATGCCAAAGGGTCTCCCCCTGTCAAAATCTTCAACGTCCCTATTACATTTCTTCGTTTTCTTATCCTTCAAATTATTTTCAAGTTCTAAAAGATCTTTACTTAACTGATTTAGACCGGAGGTATAACAGGAAAGATTTTGATATTTCACTTCCCCTTGACTCAAATTCTCAACTTCAAGAGTTTGTTGTACCATTTTTTCATAATATGCAGCTAAGGCATTAACAAATCCCATTGAAGCTTGCTGCTGTACCGCAAGCCAATCATCTAGTAGTGCCTGGCCAACCTGAGGTACTAATAGTTACAACTTCACCCTAAGTCCTCTCTGTGATATTTGTTTTTGCTGATATGTCATAAATAGGCGTAAATTCCACACATTACTTCTCAAATGTTTCATCTCCTTAGTTAGTTTACTAAAAGCCACATTATATTCGTAAAGTGAGTCATCCAATTGGCTTAATGAGCCACTGGACAAAGAGTGTGAACCCAAACCAAAGATACCCAAGTCATCTGTGTCAGAGGACAGTCCCTTAATAATAGAAACTAAATCCATGATTCAATGCTGGGCCCCAGGCAACCACCAAGTGACCCCCCCCCCTTGAGTGCAACCAAACGTTTGGTAAAAACCCAAACTTTAAACTTTAAATTTTAAATAGCATAAAAATAATATCCTACCTCCGAATATCAGCCACACTGAGACTTAATCTTCCTTAATATACATGTCCAAGCTAATGTATATTATGTTATAATACACTGGATAAATAAAAATAATCTCCACAACTCTGTGGTGGTGCTATGAATAGCCACAAAACTGCGCCAAAAGTCATATACTCACAAATAGTGCAAAATGCTATGCACCACCAAAACCAACCTCATTCTGGTGTATATACCAGTAAGTCCTGGATACAATAGGCTTACTCCCAAATGAAAATACTCAGGTGCTTATTCAGAGGTAATCCTGTCATTTAAGGTTACAAAAAAGGAAGAAGAGAAAAATCACTTGGTATACTCAGGCCCATCAGGAATCACCATAAAAAAACAATATCAACTTTTAGTATCACAAGAAAAAGAGTCCTAAGTTCTCTGACACAGAACTCATGTGATAAATGGAAAATGTATACATATGTCTAATACAATAGTGTATCCAACAAAAACAATCCACTCACAAATTGAGCATGTACTAATACCTATATTGGGAATCATTGTAAATATCCTACACACTCTAACCCTAGGTCCTAATGAAAACTCAAACATAGAGGAGGGTCACCAAAATTTAGAATACCAAAATGTATGTAGTGTAGTGATAATAGTAAAAATGTGAAGCATTTGTGTATATATTAACCAAAACCTGAATTGTAAGTAATGCCAATAGCTTCGCTCAGTAAAATCTAATTTGAAAGAATGCATCAATAGAAATAAGCATTTACCAAGCATCCATTAATATCCTACCCTTAGCTGTAACCATAATATACATTAAACCTTGAGAATAGTAACAAGAGTTGCAGAAAACATATACATTCATAAAATAGTAGACCCCTACAGGCATAAACTTAAGCATGTATAGTGTTTGTTTATTTAGCCATTCATGGCCGCAAAAAGTAACTAAATGCCTATGAACCGGTTATATAGTTCACATACCAGCCTGTTAGATCATAGACATAATAATGAAAAATTGTTCCAAAATCACACCACAGATCAATGCACAACCCTAACATATAACAAACATCCAAAATTAGAAAAAGTTAACTCATGCTCATAATGTTAAATAGACCCAGTGTAGATGATTGACTATTCAATAGAACTGAATATTATAGTTCCAAATTATCTCAATCAAGTCATTCAGGGCCCCAAACCATTGTCAACTGATCCAAACAGAAAATAAAGAGCAACCACTATAAAACAACAATGCATAAAGATGAATATGAAAGTTGTTTCACCAGTCAATGGTAAGTAGTCCTGTGGTCTTGAAAATGTTTATGGAATTTGAGCATGACGCCATGTAACTTTCTGTATATCAAACCAATAATGGCATTCACATGCCTCACTAAAAATGCAAAATGTCTCAATGAATGTTCAGTAACACAAACCAGTTCCTAATAATTCCAAATATATGAGTGAGCCTATGAGTTGTAAATGTGCGTTATCCAGATATGAACCCGAGTTGTCTAAATACGAACTTCCTTCCTTACGATGTAATCAGTTCACACTACACCAACTCTGTTCACTCACTAAACATACAAGATGTCCCAATAAGTATTTGTTGACACAAACCAGTTTATCCAAGAAATCAAAGTCCATAAGTGGGCCTGCGAGTAATAGAAACACATTGTCCACATACAAACTCACGTTGTCCAAATGCGAACTTGCCATCCTTAAGGTGTAATCAATTCATGCTCCACCAACCTTGTAAACTGTAGAAAAACAGGTTCTTAACCAAATCCAAAAGAAAAAGTGGAAAATGCAATGGAAAATGCACATTAAGATCCCCAAGTCCACAAATGACCCGAGCAAATAACTTCAACCTCAGCTGGAGGGGAAGATAGCCAAACAGGATAAACGCCAACAGCAAGTGAAGAGAAGATACCAACTAAGCAAAAAACCACTCGCAAATATGGCTAGTGCATCGGCCCAAAAGATAATGAGTCAAGCAAAACAAGGAGCCAGCACAATCCTGTATCAAAAGCAGTGTATTTTAAAAAATACACTCATAACAAATAATCAGTGGTGTATTTAAAAAATACACATATACATGCACATGTGTATGCTGCGGTGGCACGGCGGTAGCATTGTTACCTCACAGCAAGAGGTTCTCCTGTTCGATTCTCAGCTGGGCTTGGGAGTGCCTTCTGTGTGGAATCTGCATGTCCTCCCCATGGTTGGGTAGCGTTTGAAAGACATGCGTGTGTAAATGGGTGTGCCTTCGTTGAAGGTTGGGCGTCGAGCTGGCACCTCAGCATTTCGTAAAAATCTACTGCCAATCATTAGCGGACCGGAGTTCCGCTGTGGCGACCCCTTACTGGGAAAAGCCGAAAGACAAACAACAACAACATATACATGCACATGACAAATCAGACCAGTTTCGGCTTTGCAGCCTTCCTCAGTGAAAAGATGCCCCTATGGCCGTGCCCCAAACCTGCCACACACAGTGGATTGTTAAGTTAGAGGGCCTTTTTCACCTGGCCTTAATGAATATTTCTAATTAATAGTTCGTATTGGTGCATTAAGTGTTTATTGGTTAATTAATGGTGCTATATATGTATTATATTGCTGGAGGGGAATGGCATTTATTATTATTTTTTGTTCACTGAGGAAGGCTGCAAAGCCGAAACTGGTCTGATTTGTCATGTGCATGTATATGTGTATTTTTTAAATACACTACTGATTATTTGTTATGTGTGTATTTTTTAAAATACACTACTTATCAAACAGGATTGTGCTGGCTCCTTGTTTTGCTTGACTCATTATCTTTTGGGCCGATGCACTAGCCGTACTTGCGAGTGGTTTTTCGCTTAGTTAATTCTATTTCACAAAAGTTCAAATGTCATAAATAATGCAGTTGACTCATTTGTAAATCTGTCATTGCATGTCCTCCTCCTCCTTTTGATAACCAAACCAAAAAGTGAAGATGTCACGCAGACAAACCAATTAGTAAAAAACTACAAGAAAAACCTAGGCAAGCTAGTGTTTTCACTGTGTGATACCTTAAACCTCCTGTAATAGTGGCCCATGGGATATATGCAGATGTCCCTTAAGGACATCAAACGTTTCAGCTATATGGCTTCTGAATGTCCATGACGGTTTGCTTTTTTTTCTTAAGACTTTATGGTGGACAGATTCAGTCCAAAAAAGCCAAATGCCACTAATTGTGAACATGCAGCTGTGCTGATGAAGTCATTAGAATGCAGAAATGTGCATGTCCACAGCTAGTGACATTTAGCTTTGTTGGCCTGAATCTGTCCGTAAAGACTTAAAGAAAAAGTAAAAAGTCATGGAAATTCTCTAGTATCTGATTTTCTCTAACTAGATACTGCATGATGGCTGACAAACCTGTGGGTTTTAAAAAGTGTTCAAAGTGCGGGCATAAATTGCCACTCCTGGATGCACACACTCTCTTTGTGTACTGTTTGGGCCCTTTACATTTACAAGAGCACTGTTCTATTTGCACAGATGTAATCTGCAAGCTCTTACTGAATGCAAAAATAAACTGATTCTGAAAGGCCTCATTCCATCTTCTTTTGGGGAAGCCATATCCGGATCTCCAAAGCCTTCTACTTCATAAAAATCTTCATTGGAATCTTCTCGGAAGAGAAGTTCAAAAGAGCCAGTCTCAACCCCGGAACAGAAGAAACAAAGAGTACAGGACCTGACTACTTCCTCTGATCCTACTAAGTCCAAGCAAAACATTGTGGACCCAACATTGGCTAAGTTGGATCAAAAGACCTGAAAACCTTTGGATTCTACCTTACCTGATCAGAGACTCTAAATTGTCCTCAGACCAGATACTGTTCCTGACAGACTTCCATCACCATTTTTACAGAAACCAACATCCCCCTCCATTTACTCTACTTGTTCCTCTAGAAGCATCACAGAAGAAGATATGGAGAAAGTGGTGAGGATGATCCTCTTGGTGCAGGGGCAGATTGGTTTTCCCTCGGTACCTACCCCTCTGGGTCAGGTTACCCGACCTTCCAGAGCACCCCCATTGCAAGTTCCTCCTCTAACACCTTCTGTTGCTCTAGAGTCACAGGATCCTAGCCATCCAGATCCATCAATCTTGGATCTGAGGATCTTCGTATCATCTGATCCGACATCATCTCTGAGACCTCCAATCTATTCAGGTGTGGACAACTCCCAGAGTCAAAGCCTGCCTGGTGGGTCAGAGATGCAGCATTCCACTGAGAAAATTTTGAAGCTGTCTCTGATCCTCGGAGACTCAGCACTGGACAGTTCGGCTCCAGCTTCCTCCTTGGGGGTGGTGCCGATGGAGCTGAGAGAGAGGGCATGATTCAGAAACCTGCTTTCTTGGATCAGGGCCTCTTTCTGCCTCCTTCGAGCTCTGCCTCTGAGGCTGCGAAGAAGTGTTCTCTGCCTTAGCAAACCTGATGGAGCCTTTCCCCTTGGATCCTAGTTATTCAACAGTAATCTCTCAGCATCTAGAATGTCACCACCGTTCCCTATGCGGGCATCCAGTGCAGAAGCCTGAGGTTCCCTCCCAGGGAATTTTGATTTCCTCTTCCAAGATTTCCCCAAAGCATCCCACTGAGGAAGTGCCCAGAAAAGGACATACAAGAGAAAACACCTAGACTCCACACAGGAGTCCATCACCAAAGACACAGATTTTGACAAAGGCGAAGGGTCCCCATGGTCACCTCCTAAAGATGTACCCTTTGGAGACATGCTAGAAGTCCTTAAATAGACAGGTGGATGGATTCCCTCCAACCATGCACCAAAGGAATCTGTTCTCTTGGATGTTTTAGGTGCAGGACTGTCTACCTCCTGGGTGATTCGCCCTCTGACAAGCTCACTGACATGATCTCTTGGAGAGTGTGGTAGGAGTGCGACTCCATAGAACCCATACCTCGAAGACCAGACAAGATAATGAAACTGCATGTGGACAGACAATTTTGGGGGAAAATTGTTCCAGCTGATGCCATGGTCATTGCAGTAGCCACAAAGAAGGAACTAGTGGATGAGAGTTCAACTGTCCATCCCCCCAACAGAGATTCGTGGGCACTGGACAGAGTGGGAAGCTTGCTTTAGCGACATTTGCCTTATGGTCGCTGAACTATTTAGCACACTTTTATCAGACTTCAGAGAGATTTGACCAGGGAATTATCAAATACGGTTTCAGGAGCCATTTTTGCAGAGGTTCAAGATTCAGTAAATTCTCAGTTGGCAACCCTACAGTCTATATCCAGTAGCTGTATGAGGTTAGTTTCCAACATAGCAGAAGGGACCTCAAGAGCTGCAGGTTCAGGCATTTCTATGAGGAGGCATGCCTGGATGCGCTTGTGCAATTTTGCAGAGCTGTTTAAGTTCAGTTTTGTCAATGCCTCCTTTGATGGAACTACTCTTTTCTTTTTGGCCCTAAGGTAAAGAAAATGCTGTCCAGTTGTGAGAAGGATGGGAGACCTTGTCTGCCATGGGCATATGTTTTTTTTTGGCCTTCCAAAGATCCTACTCCTAGAATCAGCAGAGTTGTCAGAAAATTTGGTTCAAAAAGTCCCAAGGTCCTTTCCATGACAAACATGGAGGAGGTTCCTCCAGGGGCATGGGAGGGACTCCAGTGGGCATGATCGCCCTCGTGGCACAGGTGGCCTGCAAAACCAGGGTTCATGAGACTCTTTCTTTGATAAAACCCATCCAGCGCTCCTTAATGGAGGCCCAACTGTCCACCTCTGGAGTCGGTCAGAGGATTATATCCAGAAATTACATAATACCATTTTCCCTACCACCACCAATTCCAATAAAAATCCCTGATGTTCCACCCACTCAGAGGGATCAAGCAGCAATTCAGATTCAAAAGTTGCTAGAAAAAAAGTAATTCAAGAGGTCCCACCAGACCAGATAGGATCTGGAACTTACTTAAGGTTCTTTTTAGTGCCAGAGAAAACAGGGGACTGGAGACCATTTTTGGATCTCACAAATATAAATAAATGGATGGTCACAGTCAGTCCATTCACCCTTTTTTGACCAAGGATGACTAGATGTGGTCGATAGATGTTCAAGACTCCTATTATCACATAAAAATGAGCAGATGATCCAGAAAATATCTACGCTTCTGGTTAGAAACCAGTCACTACCAATTCAGATTACTGCCCTTTGGACTCACCACAGCCCTAGGATGTTCACCAAATGCATGGCTTTAGTAGCAGCTTACCTCAGACTGCAGGGATTCTGGCTGTTTCCCTGTCTGGATGAATGCCTCATTACTACTCCAACCAGGCATCAACTCATGCATGCAAGGGATCAGGTTCTCCTTACCTGTACTCTCCAGAGAATAACCATACACTACAGCAAGTCACAAATTCAACCATGTCAGACATAGGAATTTATTGGAGCACTTCTCACTACAAAGACTGCCATTGCTTCCTTTCCACCACACAAGTTCAAACAATAAAGTCTCAAGTCAAGAAGGTTTTAGAGAACACCTTGATTTCAGCCCACATAGGTCTCCAAAATCCAGTCCTCATGGCGGCAGCAATAACCTTAGTTCTGTTGACCAGGTTTTACATGGAGATCCTTCAATGATTGCTGGCTAGACAATGGTCAGTCTTCCATCGGAGAGTGTCATATTGGATAAGAATTACCAACACTTGCAAAAGAAATCTGTATTGGTGAATGTAATACAACCAACTGCTCCAGGGCTGGCCCTTCATCCCCTAACAGCCGAAGGCCGTAGTGACTACAGATGCTTCCCAGATAAGGTGGGGGGGGGGGACATTATCAAGGGAAGACAGTTCAGGGTACTTGGTCCCCCAAAGAGGCCAATTTGTATATAAATGTCCTAGAAATGACAGCAGTGTTCTTGGCGTTGCAGGCATTTCAAGATGTTCTTCCCTTTGGGATGGTTGCAATGCAAATTAACAGCATGTCTGTTGTCTGATACATTGACAAACAAGGAGGAACCAAATCTTCCCATTCTCTTGAGAAGCTGTCAGGGTCTGGCAGTGGGCGATCTCTTCCGATGGCTTACGTTTAGCAATGCACATTCCAGGGAGATCCAAGATGATTGTGGCCAAACTGAGCAGCAGCATTCTTCTTCCACACAAATGGCCCCTCAGCGAAAAAGTGGCAGACAAGATTTTCCATCATTGGGGTCAGCCATGCTGGAATCTTCTTGCCTCTCTCCTAAATAACAAATGCAGCAGCTACTTTGCCTTGATTCCCCCACAGGGGCAGTTTTTGAGGGATGCTGTACTTCACAATTGGCCCCACAGCCACCTTTATCCTTCCCACCAACCTCATTGATTCCAACTTTTCTGTAGAAAGCTGCCAGGTCAAAGAGCACAATAATCCTCATTGCCCCCTATTGGCCTTGACAAATTTGGTTTCCCTTCCTATGGCCTCACCTGGTTCAACCACCATGGAACCTAGATCCAACTCCAGACCTCCTATCTCACCCATTGGGCATGCCACACCTGGATATACCAAACCTCAAGCTGACAGTTTGGCTTCTCCAGTTCCCTTAGTAGCCAGACAATCTATGCTCTCATCACCTGTCCAACGTATAATTTTATCTTCCCATAAACCCTCAACAAGAAAAACATATTCCAGTAAATGGAAGAGGTTTGCCCTTTGGGCTCAGCAACACAATCTTGACCACTTTTCAGCTCCTATCAATTACATTTTAGATTTCCTTGCACACCTATTTCAAATTGGTGCTAGCTGTTCAATTGTTAAAGTGGAACTAGCAGCAATTTCAAACTACCATACATGTTTTAATGGCCACTCATAGCTTCTCACAAATTGAGCAAGGCCGTCTTAAAAGGTACCCTTCTTCTAAGGCCTCCTTTTAAAGACCCTACTCCTCCATGCAATTCAAATTTCATGTTTCAGTCTTTCACACAACCTCCCTTTGAACTAGCAGCTACATGTGACTTTAAATATCTTACATGGAAGGCGATTTTCTTGGTTGCCATTACTTCCGCAAGAAGAATTTCTGAGCTCCAAACATTATCTTCTAAGCCTCGGTACTTGGCTTTACACAAAGATACTGACTTTACATACCAATCCATCCCCTTTCTTCCAAAGGTGGCATCAGAATCCCACATTGATGGTGGTGTCAGAATCCCACATCAATAGAGCTGTCAATCTACCAGTGTTTTTTTTCCCAAGTTTGCCAACAAAGGAGAATGTCTTACATTTACTGAATGCTCATAGGCAATTGCGATTCTGTTTGCATAGCACAAAAAAAAAAAAAAAATCGGGAAAGCTGACCAACTGTTTATTTCTTTCTCTGATCCAACATTGGGAAAACCAATTTCCAAAGTTACCCTATCAAACGGGTTGACAAATTGAATTTTATGCTAAATTGGGAATTTCTCTTACACATTGCTTAAAAGCGCACTCCACCAGATCCACAGTTTTTCAGTCAAGAATGTCCATGGACGATATTTGTGCAGCGGCAACTTGGGCTACTCCCCATACATTTGTCACTCATTACAAGTTGGATGGTAGGGTGTTATTTGGTTCTGTGGTGTTCAGGAATATCCTTCCTTGAGTCCACCCTGGACACAAATAGCTAAGGAAGTTGTCCCACTTGTTGAGGATAGAATGAAGATTGACACCATCACATAAAGAAGTTATATACTTACCATAGCGTTCCATCTGTGTTGCCGATCTTCATTCTTCCTCAACTCCCCTCCCACCAACTCCCATCCTATGGCTTCAGGAAGAACGAGTATTTCCATGGTCTCTATATATTTATTTTTATATATGACTTCTGAATATGGCTTTTTCCAAAACTCTCTAATCTTCCTAGATAATGTAGCAGCAAACAAGGTCTAAGGTAATTGGGTAGGTGCATTTGGGGTAAGGGAGAAGCTTGGGAGATTTGGTGGCTGCAAGCTAAGCATCAGCCAAGTCATATCCAATGGATCAAATCCAAACTCACTTGTTGAGGAAGAATGAAAATCAACAACACAGATGGAATGTTATGGTAAATACATAACTTCTTTTTCAACAATGTCAGACTTTATCCTATGAGTACTATATATATATATATATATATATATCTACTTCAGTAGATCGAACTTTTACAAATTCGAACCACAAATGGCCGAGACCATATGTTCGAACTTATAAAAGTTCAAACACTGAAGAAAAAAGTAAAAAAACAACAAAAAACAAAATTAAATGTCTGTAGCGGGGGGGGGTTCTGCCCCCCACACCCCCTTACTTAAATATACCAACTTCAAGATCACACTACATTGCGGAAAAGGGAAATCTTCCCATTCCTCACTGTATGGAGATCTCCATTCAGTCCGATCGAACTTTTACAAGTTCGAACATATGGTCTTGGCCATATGCTGTTATCCTAGTTTTATAAGTTATATAGTTATAAGTTTGATCTACCGAAGGAGACCCATATATATATATATATATATATATATATATATATATATATATATATATATATATATATATATACACACACACATATGTATGCATGTGCGTGTGTGTGTATTGATATATATATATGTATATATATATATATATATATATATATATATATTTTTTTTTTTTTTTTTTATTTATTTTTTTAATTTGTATTTCAACAAGCAGCCACACAGTGCAGTCACTACAGATGCATTCCATTATGTTTAATGTGCTTATATATACATTCAGTGATTTTGATCACTTGTGACATCTTGAGTTCTGTGGATGTAATTCATACTATTGAAACTTAAAATATTGAAGCCATTTTAATTCAGGGGAAAACCCCCCATGTTCCCCAACACCCCCTGCTAATAATTATATATAGAAACTCTGACATAGCACGACAGTGGGGAAAGGGCAAATTCTCCCGTTCAATAATTTGAGTTTTCATCATTTTCAATTTTAATACTTTTGTGTTTCCCTTTGTGTGCAATATCTCTGGTCTCCTAGACAAACATTTGTACATTAACTTAAAAAGAATTAAAACAGTGGGCCAGATTCAGGAAGCCTCCGTGTAAGAGTTATAACTCTTACACGGAGGCTGCAGTTAAACTGTGTGATGTCAGCATGTCATGCATATGCATGAGGTGCATGAGGCATGCTGAATCACACTAGTAACTCTTACACGGTCCGTGTAAGAGAGTAGGGGGCGTGTCTGTAGGCTAAGCCCTGCAAGCGGACACGCCCCCGGAAACTAGAATGGCTGAAAGTAAACAGCCACGAGAAAGGCCATGAAAATGTGAATAAACACACTACACAACACATGCCCCGATAGACCATCACTGTATAAAGTGAAGAGATGTTATATAATAAAAATAAAACCTTTTATTTTTTTTTAAACCCGTAAATGTTTGCTACTGTGTGCTGCGGGTGTGCTACTAAGCGCAATCACAGTTAGCAGTCAGTGGAAAAGGATATAAGAACTAAATATGCAAAGTAAGCCAAGAAATAATAGCTTAGCGGTAGAGTTGCCGCCTAAGAGTAGGCAGGCAGGGTTCGAGCCCCTACAACAACCTTTTTTTTTTGTAAATAAGCACTAAAAGCCCCTGACAGTATTGTACAAATGTAAATGTATTCCCTTTTGTAAAATGGAATGAAATAGAGCATATATTTTGAAGTAACATAATAATAAAATAGTCAGAAATGTACTGATAGCTAAGCTGCTGTGAAACAGAGTGCCCGTAGCTGAGTAGTGTTTCAAAAGCTGCAAACTGCATGCCCGTTGCCAAGCTGCAGTTAGACAGACTGAAACTGTGTGCAATTAGCTTAACATGTGTGTCAGTAGCCAATTAGATTTATCCCAGCGCACACCGTTTGCGCCGCTCCCACAAGCTAACTGCCAGTGCGCATCGTTACCTCGCAAACGGCGCAGACCAGGTTTAAAGTGCTTAAAAGTGCTTTTGGCATGTTTGATTGACAGGTCCTCAACTCATTCCTGTCAGGAAAATGAAAAATCAGTTCCCAGATTCGAACCCAGGATACCATGCACTAGAGTCAAGGAACTAAACCACCAAGCCATGACAGCAATACCTAGAAATGCAGAAATAGCATATATATGGGATAAAACCCAGAATGGAGCATGAGAAAGCATTTTCAGTGAAGTAGATACAATTCCAAAACGGCCAATCAGAGAAATGTGCGGGAAAGCGGCATATATAAGCCCCATAGGCGGGAATACACAGCATAACTGATTGTAGAACAGACTTGCAGTCAGCATGAGTGGAGTAGGTGAGGACGTTGCTTTCGAGCACAGCGTTGGGGCATTGAGGAGTCCAGATACATGGTCTGGCTCCTTGTCCATAATCACGAGGCCCAACTCATGCAGGGCCAGGTCTCATGGGGAGTATATAGGGCAGGCGTGGGACCAGTTGGCTCGTGATCTGACCAGTGCTACTGGCATTCCACGCACTGGTGAGCAGGTCCGTCACCACCATGCGGACCTGAAGAGACGCAAGCAGGACCAATTGAACCGTTGGATCCAGGAGGCCCGGCAAATGCCCAACGCCCCACTACTGAGTAAGTCACATTTTACTCATGTATGTAAGGATTTCAACCAGCTGATACCATGGAGATGTGTAGTCCAATATTATTCCCTTTGTATTACAGCTGCAGGTGTCCGCTCTGCGAATCGTGAGATGCACGCCAGAAGGCTGGTGCGGCTGCACCACCATGCAGGTTAGTAACCCCACCCAGTACTTGTAAATAAATATTATTATGTACCATGTATCAGAACAGTGCAGTGTACTGATTAAAAGTAATATAATGTGCAAGCAGGAATTGAAAGTCTGCAGGTATGGCTGCAACAAGTTCATCAGTATGCAAGTGTAACTGGAAATATAATTGATAGAATTAAACAGTGCTGTAATACAGATGTCCCATCATTAATTAAATATACTGTAACCTGCAGTAGTCTCAAGAGTACAGCTTCAGAATCTGAGGTAGTCACATGTGAGATATATCCCCTGTTCAAATGCTGAATCATGACAGAAGTGAGGCTGTTGGAAAGTGTTTGAATCACCACAGGTCTAATATGTGAACAAAGCCTAGAAGTACCAACCTGAACTGTGAAGTTGCAGAATGTGTGAGAGTGACAGAAAGGCTCATGTATGAATAAATAAAGTAGTAATAACCCCTGAATATATAAGCCTCAGTGTGTTTCTACAGAACTAAATGCATGTGGGAAGTACAAATTAACATCCCAAACTGATTTCAGTGTGTCTGAATCTGGAATGTCTAGGTCAAAATCTGTATATGGTGATAACAGTAAACAATTTGCAGATAGAATGAATGATTATCTGACAGACTAAACAGCCATAGTTGTCCCCTGTCCTGTCATCAAAGTGTAGCAGGATGATGTATCTGATCAAATTCAAAATAAGTAGGATAGTGATGTATGTGTAACAGGTGTAGCATGACAGTCAAATAAAGATTATTTTGAAACATCAGCCTCAACTTAATTGTGTACCTATGAGAAATGTGAATCAATGTGTAACATATGAATGTGTCATCACTTTCTATCCCCACCCAACCCTATAATTCCATATAACAACATCCACTAAATAATGGTATGTGAACATTTCATTAATCATGGACATTTGTCCGTTTCAAACATATATGCATGTCTGTTCGTGCATGTGCCCTGTTCATACCTGCAAATCTGATGGCCTGTTGCCATTAATCAACCCTGCATGTCGTTTGACTGTGTTTTGCTGTTCAAATAATGCATGTGATATTGATATGCCCCTTGTTCAATGGTGTTCATATCTGGGTGTTTGTTTGATGGGAATACCAATGCATGCTGTTACAACTAATCTGAATGGAATAAAATGCCACTAACCCAAACTAACATAACTACTCACAAACCTAGAACGCTTGGCAAGGCAGGTCCCAGCGGACCCACCTCTCCCACCTCAGCTGGCGACTGCACCTGGCACTAGTGCCCAGGCCGGACCCCCCTCCGGTGGCCCTGTGCCACCTTCGGGTGGAAGCGCTGCAGGGGATGGGGCCCGTCCCCCCTCTGCAAGTGTGGCCGGAGGGGTTCGTCCACTCACCCTCCGTGGTGTCCGGTCTGTGGTGCGTAGGGAGATCCAAGACACTGTTCTTGGACCCCTACACCAGCTTGAGGCTCGTGTGGCACAGCTAACGGCCCCGGCCGTTGCCCCGCCTACACAGCCCCCAGCACAGCCCCGTCCTGGGCTGTGAAGGAACAGTGGCAACTGCCTATGGGTGGGGATATCAGTTCCACTGTTGCCATCTGTGGGCTCGTGCATCTCGGATATCCCAACCTCCGTCCCCGTCAATTGTGTAACCCCCCACGTGTGTCATACACCGTCCCTGTATGCGTCTTGTCTGTCTTGTCTGTTAACCTACCCAACCTACCTCCCCAGCTGTACCGACTTCCTTCACCTGTCATACCACTCTCACCTGTAAAAAAAAAAAAAGGGCACTCTGTCCCACAAAAAAATTACGCCCCATACATAGCTGTCCATGTCACACACATGTCCGCTGGACATCTAAACTGTTAATTACAATTGGCTGTACAACAAATATTAATGTTGTCCTGACACCTCTCTCAGAGGTGGAAGGTTTCAAATGTCTCACCAAAATACATAGAAATATACAGCTGTTGCTGCAAAAGACATGGGCATCTATGGGCCTTACCTACACCCTTCCTGCAAATCCCACGCTTCTTTCCCTACTGTCTTACCCTCTTTGTGACCCCTTTTCACCACTTTCCTGTCACCCCTTTTTCTTTTCTTTCAAAGAAAATAGCGTGGGTGTGCTTGTGTTAGCGGAGCTCACCGCCAGTGCATGCGTGAGCTCAGCAAGCAGCGCAGACCTGGTTTAAAGTGCTTAAAAGTGCCTTTATGGCACTTTGATTGACAGGTCCTGTACTCACTTTGAAAGTTTGCTAAGAAAAATAAATTCCCACTGTCAGTCTCGAACCCAGGACCTTGGTAACATTAGTCTGTATGACCTACCACTAAGCCATGCCTGCTTTACAAGAACACACTGCTAAAATAAATATAACATTTAATAATAGGAATCAGTATAAAGGCAATATAGGAGATGTACTATCCAAAGCATGTCAGGTAGAGTTGTAATGGCCAAATTACTGGATTCCCATACTAGTTCAGTGTGAACAGAAACAGCCCTGCTACCTGTTAGCTTGTACATAATAATGTAAGGTAATGAACATATCTGAAGGTATGTATATCTACACATACATATATATAAATATATATTAATACATATGAAATATAATCGTAGGTCTCAGTAGCCATACACACTCACTACAGGAAAAAGTGAACATAATTGCAGCAACCTGAATCTGCAACACAGCCTGACCCCTGTGTGACCTACTTACCCTTCTAACTGCTTACAGGTGGCCTCAGCTATTTGATTGACAGGTCCTGTACTCAGTTGGAAAGTTTGCAAAGTAAAAAATTCCCACTGTCAGTCTCGAACCCAGGACCTAGGTAACATTAGTCTGTTTGACCTACCACTAAGCCATGCCTGCTTTGAAAGAACACACTGCTAAAATAAATATAACATGTAATAGTAGGAATCAGTATAAAGGTAATATAGGAGATGTACTATCCAAAGCATGTCAGGTAGAGTTTTAATGGCCAAATTACTGGATTCCCATACTAGTTCAGTGTGAACAGAAACAACCCTGCTACCTGTTAGCTTGTACATAATAATGTAAGGTAATGAACATATCTGAAGGTATGTATATCTACACATACATATATATAAATATATATTAATACATATGAAATATAGTTGTAGGTCTCAGTAGCCATACACACTCACTACAGGAAACAGTGAAGATATATGCAGCAACCAGAATCTGCAACACAGCCTGGCTCCTGTGAGACCTACTAAGCCCTTTAACTGCTTAAAGGTGCCTCCAGCACTGTGATTGATAGGCCCTATACTCAACTCAAAAGCAGAATATGAGCATACTGGTAGGCCCTACCACAAGACCATTGTAACACTAGTCTGTATGACCTACCACTAAGACATGACTCTCATACAGGAATATAGTGCTGAATACGTGGAACATGTAATAGTAGGAATGAAGATAAAGGCAATATAGTATGTCTACTACCCAAAGCATGTCAGGCAGACTTTTATAGTCACAATTACTGGGTTCCCAAACTAGTGTAGTGTTAACAGAAACAGCCCTGCTAATTGTTAGCTTGTACCCAATAATGTCAGCTAATGTACATATATGAAAGTATGTATATGTACACAGACATATATATATATTTATATAGCAATACATATGACATATAGTTGTAGGTGTCAGTATGCATACACACTCACTACAGGGAACAGGCAAGATAAATGCAGCAACCTGAATCTACAACACAGCATGAAGCATGGGAGATGTACTAACCTTCACACTCACAGAACACTGTCAACAGCATACCAGCATGGTCCACGCCCTAAAATCTGAAAGGGCAACGCCTATCTCACATACCCTTTTATAGCAGTGTCCTGAAATCACAGTGAGACATGCAATCAGTACACACCCAGCTGCTTGCAGTTAGCAAATGCTGCCTTACAATTGGTGCAGAGGCCATCACATGGACCTATGCAGATACCTACAAAAGCTTTGAGTTCCCACACTACACTCACAATACATTCATTGCACAAACACTACGGATAAAGAGAGAGAGAGAGAGACAGAAAACAACCAAACAACAAAAAAGAAAACAAATATTAGGACTGCCAGCAGCAAAATCAGCAGCAAGCAGCAAGGAGCAAGCAGCAAGCAGCACCACTGGCACAGCAACAGCTGCCACAAACACAGGTAATGCAAAGTAGCAGGTTAATCCTGTGTATACTGTGACACCTCCAAATTAATCATAGTTCACTATCTATAGGTATGTGCATGAGATAGGTTGTGTGTAGATAGTCATGAAATATAAACATATGTAATATTGTTGTACATGTGGGCCATAACTAACACTTCCATAGCTTAGAACACAAGGCCAGTTGTGCATATGATGCAGTAGTTCCCAGGGTCAGTAGAGGTTCCTCCTCATTGGTGTGGGACCACTGTGTATGTATGGCACTGTTCAGGTACATATCCTGTAGTATGGCCAGGGATTAATATCAGTCTGTCATGTGGTGCTATGTCCTCCAAGGGTGAATGTAGCACACATCCAGGGATACCATTTCGTAACAGTGATGATATGTGTTCTGCAATGATGAGGGTGGCTCTCACCTGGACATGTGAGAGGATAGGGAGGTTACAGTCATCTGGGATAACTAATAACACGTGTGTAGGACAATGGGGGGGGGGGTACCTGCACCTAAACTGTCTGCAACAATGTTGCCAATATCTGTGCATTTGGTGAATGTGAAGCCACTTAACACTGCAGACAACAGATCTCCCAGTTGGCAAAAGGCAGTTAACCCTCCCAGCATAGTGCACACACATAAACCACACTCATACATTCCCTTTGCAGGATTCAAACCCCCACCTAACTACGTTATGACACTGAAGAAAGACACATTAGCAGAGCGCGCTATGCCAATTACTGGAGGACTTTACTACAGGTGATATAGTTATACAGTCCTGACATCATCACTGTTTCAAAGGGGATCTGCATCCTGTACAATACTGTCACGGTTGCTAATAGGGACATTTCCCCCACACACACATCGATGTGTTGGAGGTTTGCATATGTGTGGGATCCAGAACACCAGTGTGATTAGTATATGGTTTGATTGCAACAATGAGGGATATACTCCCAGTGGTGAGCAGTTTGTACTCATGTTTGTAAAGATCAGCTCTAGTATATCTGCCCCTCCTGTGGGAAGGTTGGTTACCTGTTCCATAGCCAAAGAATGTCTGATCAATGGGAACCTTAGAGCTTGGGTATTGTGGCTTGTGTAATGTTCACAGTCTATGTTTGGGTAGCTGGCATCACCCAGTATGATGGTGTTTGCAGAGTAATCTAAACTCTCCTGTGTCAGCATGAAGGCTGTGTGGGAGACCTGAGTTTGAGAGGGTGCTGTAAGAGCTCCTCTGTGTCTCTTTCCATGTGGTCCAGGGAGGTGCGTCCCAACAGGTAGCTGACTGTGACCCTCCCTTGCTCTGTCTGGAGGCGGCACGTCTGTCAACAGCTCATGTCAAGCAAGTGCACACCCCTCATAAATGATGTGGAAACCTTCAAAGGCCCAAGGCCTGTTGAAAATATGGACCAGACTGCAGATACCTGTATAGAGGCATTCTGTGGACACATTCAGGAATGCATGGATCATGAAGCCACATATGAAAGCATGACCCAATTCTCCAAAGGCAGATGTCCTGGGCGGACACCAGCCATAAACACACTATACAATAGAAGGATGGCGCCACTACATGATACAACAACCTCCCAAAATGTGAAGGCACCACTGATGAGTATTGGAAGACAACTACAGGCACCCATATGATTGTCTAAGGCCATCTTTGAGAGAGGATTCCACAAGCCACTGAGGATAATCACAAGGCTGCCTGTAGTTATGTTAGTAACCTGGGTGGTACTACCCAGATATGCTCAGAGGTAATACAATATGTCACACAAAATATAAAACACACAGACATTGCCATCATCCTAGTGGACAGGTTCAATGCTGCCTTCTCTTCCCACCACACCAAAAGGGAACATATGTCTCGCATCACAGTGCTTCCCCCCCTGACATCACAGATGCTCAGGTAAGAGATGCCCTTCCCAAAGCAATAAACACTGCATCAATGGGACCAGACAGTGTCCCAGGCTGTGTCCTACATGAACCACAAGTAGAGCTACACCCAGACATAACACCACTGTTCAATCCCAGCCTTAATATATGATATGTGGCCAGAGAGTGGCATACAGCAACAGTGGTCCCTCAACATGCAGGTGGTGCCGTCACGGATCCTGGACACTACTCGCCCCATATGTCTGACTAGCTTTGTCTGCAAAGCTATGGCAAGAATCATCAAGAACCTCACATATCTAGATATTGTGGACCTACAGACATGTCACCATACACAGTTTGGCTTTGTCAATGGCAAATCCTGCCTATCAAACCTGTTTGCTTTGTTTGAAACAGTCACCAAGGCCACTGTCAAGGGGTAGGAGGTCCACACAGCCTACCTGGACCTTGCATAAGCCTTGGATACAATACCCCACTTGTGCATTCTAGGAAGCTCACCAGTGTACATATTAACCCCTATGTCACTATGGGTATTGCACAGTGGCTCAAGGGCAGAACACACATGGTAGAATTGCTGGAGCCACGTCAGCCTCCAACCTGGTACAAGTGGTGTCCCACAAGGCAAAGCCCTAGGGGCTGTCATGTTCATTATGTATTTGTCATAGGTACAGGCCAACATGGAAGTACTGTGGCTCAGCAAGTCACAGGTGACTGCAGACTGAACACCATAATCAACTCAACAGCTAACACACGCATCCTCCAAAAGGGACTCTTGAAAACACACGACTTGTGCCACAGCCATGGCCTCAATGTGAATGACAGAAAGAGTATAGTCATCCCTTTTGTCAAACACTAAATGACCACAATGTACCACATATGTGTTAATCCAGTAAGTGCAGACCAAGGAATTATGGACCTTGGGGCATGAGGTTGATAGCATTCTACCATTTGACAACAACATGGACAAAGTGGTTAGGTAAGCATGTGATATGGGCCACATCATCATGGGATCCACATGTAGGCCAGGGGAGGACATTGTGCCCCTTTACTCATCCCTCATCATGCCCATAATTGAGTATGATGAACCTGTCGGCATGCACCTTACCAGACACCTGCAGCAACTGTGGCTACCACATATGTACCTCGACAAGGGGATCAAAGTGCTCAAACAGATGCCACATACTGACTGGTTAAAGCAGCAGCAGCTGTACTCAGTGACATAATGCCTCTTCATAGGCAATCTGTGCCTGACATAGAAGGCCAGGTCATACCCTCACGTAATGGCCATGCTGCATCTCAGAATATCCAGATCCCACCAGGATACACGCTGGAAATACTTGAACTTCAGGAGTGATATACATAGGACATGGTGGAGGGGCACATTCACAACTCAGAGGCACCCTTCATTCCTGATTATTATCCCAATAGAGGTTAGGTGTACTGACTCAGTGACTATCTTCAAGAGCGATATTAATGACTAGATGTGACATTGTAGGGTTACCCTGGGTATCACTTATGTGTCACTGTGAGAAAGAGGCACAGTATACTAACCTTGGAAAAGGGCATAGCAAGACAGATTCACAATGCATGTTGAAAGGCACGCACATTCTGGCTAGGTGGATACATGCCCTGGGCAGATATCCCTGTACGAACCTATAGACCTATGTCTCTTTTTCACCATTGGCCCTATGTGCTGTCAATCACCAATGTAATCTCAATACTACGGTAGCATGTGCAAAGGTCAGTTGTCAGTCACCTCCATGGTACAGTTGTGGAATATGTGTGTCATGTAGTAATGTCACAGCTGCCACATGTACACAGTCAACCCTATTCCCTACCCATTGATGTACATCACATGTATGAGATGGAAACACATGGCCAAACTGTAACAACAACATACAAGTCAGTCAGATGCATGGACACATATGACTCAGTCATTGTCCATGCCACCACAGCTGATGTGGGATGTCGCTCACTGGGATACGTGATAGGGAACATGGAAGGGATCACTGAGCAAGTGACACAGGCTGGTAGACCCCTGACCTTGGTTGGCATCAGACCCTCACCAGGGATTCCGACAAATTACTGAATGCTAATGAATAAGTGTATCTACAACACCCTAGCTGAATGGTTCTTAGCATGCAGTCACTGCATTGCTATGGAATACTGTCTTACCACTCCCACAACAGGTGAGAACATGCAGCTCCTGTACATTAACAACATGTAGACTTTATGCCCCAGACCAGGTGTGCATCCCTCACTACTAGGCTGATAGCATCTACATCTCACACTGTATATACACATCCCACATGCAGCATCTGCACAGAAGACCACGGTCATAATGTTACCCTGTGCAAATACCATGTATTCACATGTGGTAGGCATCACACATGGTAACTATTGAAAGTCTCAGGTACATATGTGTATTTGGCACACACATACATCATGTGTTCATTGCCATAACCGGTGTAATCAATGTCATGCATTATTGTGAGGGACAACCCACACATGGGCATTCTGTGTGTGCACAACACACATGACATGTCTGTAATCAAAAGCCATACATAATTGTGATATCGTTTAGAAATGGGTATGTGCATCCTGTAGTGTGTTTTCCCAGTTGCCAAAAGGGATATATCAATCATACACACTTACCCCCCTTCACACACACTTGCCACCTGCTGGATTCAAACCCCTACCTAACTATGTTTTGACACTAGAGACGGACGATTAGCACAGCGCTATTCGCATTACTGGGGAATGTCCTTTCCCTGATATACTTATAGGGTGCTGACATCATCAGAGTTTAGAAAGTGGAATGATCATCCTGTGGTGTGTTTTCCCAGTTGCCAAAAGGGATGTTTCTTTCATACACACTTACCTCCTTCACACACACTTGCCACCTGCTGGATTCAAACCCCTACCTAACTATGTTATGACACTAGAGATGGACATTAGCACAGCGCTATTCGCATTACTGGGGAATGTCCTTTCCCTGATATACTTATAGGGTGCTGACATCATCAGAGTTTAGAAAGTGGAATGATCATCCTGTGGTGTGTTTTCCCAGTTGCCAAAAGGGATGTTTCTTTCATACACACTTACCCCCTTCACACACACTTGCCACCTGATGGATTCAAACCCCTACTTAACTATGTTATGACACTAGAGACGGACACATTAGCACAGCGCGCTATTCACATTACTGGGGAATGTCCTTTCCCCTGATATACTTATAGGGTGCTGACATCATCAGAGTTTAGAAAGTGGAATGATCATCCTGTGGTGTGTTTTCCCAGTTGCCAAAAGGGATGTTTCTTTCATACACACTTACCCCCTTCACACACACTTGCCACCTGCTGGATTCAAACCCCTACCTAACTATGTTATGACACTAGAGACGGACACATTAGCACAGCGCTATTCACATTACTGGGGAATGTCCTTTCCCCTGATATACTTATAGGGTGCTGACATCATCAGAGTTTAGAAAGTGGAATGATCATCCTGTGGTGTGTTTTCCCAGTTGCCAAAAGGGATGTTTCTTTCATACACACTTACCCCCTTCACACACACTTGCCACCTGCTGGATTCAAACCCCTACCTAACTATGTTATGACACTAGAGACGGACGCATTAGCACAGCGCACTATTCGCATTACTGGGAGATTTCATTTCAGTTGATCTACTTATAGGGTGCTGACATCATCAGTGTTTAGAAAGTGGAATGAGTTCCCTGTGGTGTGTTTCCACAGTTGCCAAAAGGGATGTTCTTCTCATACACACACTTACCCCCATTCACACACACACATGCCACTTGCTGGATTCAAGCCCCTACCTAACTATGTTATGACACTAGAGACGGACGTATTAGCAGAGCGCGCTATTCGCATTACTGGGAGATTTCATTTCAGTTGATCTACTTATAGGGTGCTGACATCATCAGTGTTTAGAAAGTGGAATGAGCTGTGGTGTGTTTCCACAGTTGCCAAAAGGGATGTTCTTCTCATACACACTTATACACACACACACATGCCACTTGCTGGATTCAAACCCCTACCTAACTATGTTATGACACTAGAGACAGACGCATTAGCAGAGCGCGCTATTCGGATTACTGGGAGGTAGCATTTCTACTGATCTACTTATAGGGTGCTGACATCTTCATTGTTTGGAATGGGGAATGTGCATCCTGTGGTGTGTTTTCACAGTTGTTAAGAGGAACATTTGAACTAAGTGTGTGAGCATGCCCAGTTCAGCCTTCCCATGGCATGTTGTCTGAATGATGTCTCATTTATCAAAGTGTGTGAGCATGCCCAGTGTGAGCTTTCCATATGTTGAACTATGCAGCCCATCACAGTTGTGGATGAGTGTGAACTCAAAAATAACTCCTGTTTAAGGTTGTGTGTTCTGTGACATGTTGTGTAGTTACTGTCCAGATGCTTCCTGTGAACACAACAGGGATTATACTGTGCCTGCAGGTTTTGCATGGGATACTTTGCATACAATTGTTAACATCCATTCCTACTGACCTAGCACTGTAGTACTGTATAGTGTAGTGGTTCAGTACTTTCACTGTGGTGGACAGTATCCTGGGCTTTAGTCCTATCACTGATTTACATTTCCATACTGTGCACAACAGCATCTTTAGGGTCCAGTTGTGCACGTCTGCACAAAGGCAGTGCCTCTATGGACTCTGGTAATTACTGCCCCATAAGCTTAACAAGTGTAGTCTGCAAAGCTATGGAGAGGATCATAATGGAGCTCATAAAGAAAGATATGGGGACATGCAGACATTGTACCTGTCCCAGTTTGTGTTGATCAAGGGCAAGTCATGCCTTTTGTACTTGGTTGACATTATCAAAACAGTAACTAAGGCCATTGATGAGGAAAGGCAGTCCATAGAGCCTACCTTGCCCTTGAAAACACTTTCAACGCAATACCCCACTCAGGTATTGTAGGAAACCCTACCAACAGAAATGTACACCCATATGTCACAAGATCAGGTTGCAAACTGTCTGACGGACAGGACCCACAGGGTTAGAGTTGCTGGCACTATGTCAGACACCAGGCCAGTCACATGTGGTCTCACACAGGGCTCAGTCCTTGGCCCCCTATTGTTTGTTATCTACTTCTCAGAAGTACAGGCCAACATGGGAGGACTTTGGCTGACAAAGTTTGCAGATGACTGCACACTGGGTGCCATAGTGGACAGTGCATCACACACGGATATCCTTCAGAAGGGACTCACGGACTCTGATAGCTGGTGCCAGAGCCATGGCCTGAAGTCAACTTGCAAAACATGTGTAGTCATACCCTTCAGGGAAAGCAAGGTAACCCCAAGCTACCATATAGGTGGCAATCCTCTAAGCACAGAGGAGGTTATCATGGACCTGGGGACCCAGGTTGACAGTCACTGTTCTGATGACACTCACATTGCTAAAGTGGCTAGTAGGACCTTCTACATTGTCCACATGATCAGGAAGGGATCCACATCCAGATCTAGTGGGTCATTGTTCCCCTGTACTCTTCACTTATCGGACCAGTGATCTGGTACACTGCCTTATCTGGATGTATCTCACCTGACATCTGCAGCAAGTGGAGAGACCCTGAATGTCCCCCAACAAAAGGATAAAGGGTCTCCAACATCTGTCATATGCTGCCAGATTGAAGACACTACAGCTCTATTCAGTCACATACTGTCTGCTTACAGGTGACATGTGCATGACATGCAAGCATGTCCAACCAGGGATTAATGGACATGCTCCACCTCAAAATCGTCAGATCCACCTGAACCACTAGTGCAAGTGACTTACACCATAGCAGGGATGTACATTGGACATGTTGGAGGGTGGATTTATCACTCGGAGACTCCTATGCTGTGGAATACAATCACGGTCCATGTGAGTCACAGCACCTTGCTGGCTCTGTTCAAGAGGTATCCTGACCTGTGGATGGGAAATCATAGGTTTACCCGGAGGATCGTAACTGTGTCACTGCTGGAGACAGGCACGTCCAACTAATGGGCACAGTACTGTTTCCATATAAGGGGTGGCGTGCGCAACCAGACTCTGGGCTAGGCTTAGAACTGCCTTGGGGCAGATAGCCTAGTATGAACCTATGAACCTATCTGACCATGTTGCATTATGTTCATATGTGAACTACTTACAACGGCCTCATCCAACATCAGTAGTGTATTCCACAACATGGGTGTACATTGGCAAACACTACCGATGTGCCCAAGGCCATTTCTAATGCTTATTGGATAGTGTGTTTGTCCATCAACACATCGTAAGTGCAGTTTGACATGACATATGTCTTGTTTTGTATACTGTGCCTCTGTCTACCTGTGACACAACATTGATACCCAGGGTATACCTACCATCTCCCATCCACTCGTTAGGATCTCTGTTGAGTAGAATCAATGAGTGACTCTATGGATAACCTGTACTGGTAGTTTACTCATGCGTGGTGGCTTCTGTGTTATGGATAATGCAGTACAGCTTGTCCTATGTATGTCAGTGCTGGGGTTCAGGTCCCTCATGTGCATATCTCCTGCCATTCACATTGTACAAGGTACGGCATGTGCATTGCTGCCAGCTTGGACATGGCTTTCTACATCAGGCACAGCTTGTGTCTGGGTGGCCAGCATGGCAGTGTGTGGAGCTGAATTCTGTTTAATCAGGCGACACATTACATGTGTTCCAGCTCTTTGATACTCCTGGTGAGGTACTGTTGTGGACTTTACAGTTGCTAAATGTATCTGCTGAGGTACACCCCACAGGCGCTGTTGTGGTCATTTGTAATGCTGCTGAAAGATAACTGCAAAACCACAATGACCTCCCGTTAGCTAGATGTCATAACCCTCATGATTAGGTTGGTATCTGGATTGTTTCTGTTAACCCTACAGCCACATTTTTGTCCAATGCAGGATATCTATCACCTTGTGTCCCCCATTCTGGCATTACATGTTAGGTATGTCATGGGTCGACACCTATGTGGGAATTGGTGGTCACTTACTGGATATCCACAGAGGCTGACTATACTGTTTTCACCATTTAATATGCTGACATGGCTATGGCACCAGTTGTCTGTTTCTATGTGGCCCTTTTATTGGATGCTTGTGTCAGCTGGTGTATCGGATATGTCAGGCGGCTTGTTGTCCTCTACAAACATGTTCCAGCACAGTCCTTACTTGTTGGCCTGTACCTATGGGGCATATATACCAGATGGTGAAGGTCCCAGGACCAAGCTTTGTGGGATGCCTGTTATATGTGGTTTGTAGTCTGACATGGCTGCTGCATGTCTGACCATGTCAGTGCTGTCGTTGGTCTGGTTTGCAACCCCTCTCATGACATTGGGGTGTATATATCAGCTGGTGAGCAAATCTATACGGAACACATAGGGTATTGTACAGAAGGCTTTGCAAGGTCCAGCTACACTGTGTGGACCACATTGCCCTCATCACTGACTTCAAGTACTGTTTCAACTGAGTCACACATGTTTAGGGGTGGGGTCTGCACTTTGTAAACCCACACTGGGTAGGGTCGGGTGTCAATAGATCCACAATATCATTATGTCTGTGGTACATGCTGGTCCTTTCCATAGCTGTGCAGACCAAACCTCTCATGATTCTGTGGTGGTTGTTTTTACTATCCATTCAGGAGACACCTTTGTTGAGAACACCCACTGTTGTTGTACACTGCTCTTTGGTGACATACCCTGTGGTAAGGGTGACATAATGTCAGGGAGGCGGCAGTCTGCTGGGAAGGTATTTGGCATTATGGGGTGGGGGTTTGCACTGCACATGTCAGGATGTATGTTGGCCATACCTGTGTGTGTCTGGTATGTTGTTTGTAATATCTGTGTGATCCGGAGCATATCCAGGAATCAACAACATGCTTACTACCATCATTTGCAACAGCCTTGGGGTTATCTGTAGTGTCCTGTACAATCTGTATCATAATGGGTTCATACTAGGCTACCCCCCTAGGGCATCTGTAAGCCTGCATGTCCATTTTGTTTGATGGATTCTGGGAATTGTCTACACCTGTGTCAGTGCTAGTATGATACCAGGGTATAGTGACAAACAGCTCAGAAGCTGACTTCACACTTCTTCGGACTGAGATGGTATCCATTAAGCCCACTGGGCCAGTGGAAACCACAACACACAATGGTGACTCCTGCACAGACACTTTCTACGGACATCTCCGAGTAAGCATGGACCATGCAATCACAAATGAGAATGAGACCCTCACCACCAAGGGAAAGTGGCCTGTCTGGTGGACCCCAGCCATAAACGAACTGTATAACAGATGAAGGATACTAATGCAAGACAGAGCTACATCTCCAGAATGTAAGGCAGCTGTGATCAGCAGTAGTAGAAAGCTACATTCTCACATAAAGACACCCAAGTTCAACTTGGGGACATAAATCACCACAGACGATGAAGGTAACCACACTGCTTTCTTCAGTTATGTCTGACGCCTGGGTGGGAACCCTCATATATGCTCAGATTTGGTACACAACAACTTATATTCCAGGGACCTGACAGATATTAGTGACACCCTGGCAGACCAGTTCAGTGCAATGTACCCCTCCCTCACCCCCAAAACATGATAGTTATCACAGCTGTATGTAACCTCACTGTCATCCTGGATGTCCATGTGAGAGCCGCAGTCAGCAAAGACAGCACAGCATCAATGGGACCTGATGGTATCCCCAGTTGCATGCTATGTGAACTACAGATGGAGCTAAACCTGTATATGCAGATGCTATTTAACCTTAGCCTTGCTACAGGATCTGTACCTGAACACTGGCGTACGGCAACAGTGGTCCCACTCCACAAAGGAGATGCCTCCACAGACCCTGGCAGCTACCACCACACAAGCTTAAACAGCCTTGTCTGCAAAGCTTTGTGAAGGGTCATTATGGAGCTTCCACACAGAGACATTGGTGTCCTAAAGACCCTTGATCCCACCCAATTCAGCTTTGTACAGGGCAGATCCTGCGTTTTGCACCAAGTTGACTACTTTGAAACTGTCAGTAGAGCCGTTGATGAGGGCTACACAGTACACACAACCTACCTGCGCTTGGCTAAGGCCTTTGACACAATACCCCACTCAGGCATCATAGACAAGCTCAACAGCTGAAATATAACACCATATGTCACAGCATAGGTTGCAAAATGGCTCAGAAACAGAACCCATAATGTCAACATTGCAGGTGCCTTGTCAGGTTCAAAGCCAGTCACAAGTGGTGTCCCACAAGGTTGTGTCCTGGGACCTCTCTTATTTGGTATTTACTTTTCAGATGTGAAAGCAAACATAGGAGGGTTGTGGCCGACAAAGTTTACAGATGACTGCAACCTGGGCACCATAGTGAATACATCAGCCAGCACACACATCCTACAGACTGCCGTCACACAGACAGATAGCTGGTGCTGGACTCATGGCCTGAAACTGACTGCAACTGATGTGTAGCCATCCCTTTGGGAGGAACACAGTACCCACAGATCTGTACATAGACAGCAACCCAATGAGTACAGGAAACAAATCAGACAGCTGGGGACACATGTAGATAGTGACATCTCATTTGACACCCATGTTGCCAAAGTTGTTTGACAGACTTTCTATCTTGGCCACCTTATCATGGAGGGTATTCCATCCAGACCATAGGAGGTCATTGTACCACTATACTTCTCCCTTATCAGGCCCATGCTTGAATACAACGCCCCATTTGGTATGTACCTCAACCAGCACTTGCAGCAGCTGGAGAGACCCCACAAGTACCTTACCATGAAGATCTGGGATCTACAACACATGTCATATACTTCAAGAATAACTAAAACAAGCTTTTTCAGTGTCATACCACATACGTACAGGTGACCTATGCCTGACATACAAGACCATGTCCAATCAGGATTTGGTAGACATGCTCCACTGCAAGCAATCCACATCCACCAGAAACATGGGAGCTAAAGATTTGAACCTCAGCACATACATGTATAGGACATGCTGAAGGGACAGAGTCATAACTCAGAGGCATCTCAAACTCTAGCAGAGTATCCCAGTTCATGTTAGACAGAGTACCTCACTGACTCTCTTCAAGAGACATCTGGACAGCTGCATGTGGACAGGGGCACAGACTAGACAGAGGCATAGTCACATTATTCAATTATGTAAGGTGGTCATAATGTGTCACTACTAAGTCAGAGGCACAATATTTCGTATCTATGCAGTACACATATTACCACTATGAGGGGTGGCAATAGCAATATTCATCAAGGACACCCTCACCTCATGGTTGGTGGCAACACACGATGCATTGGACACCATCCGGTGCAATTAACCATAGGCAAGACTGCTCTGCAGTTTGTAGCATGTTACAGGCCATCCTCTGAAACTCAGGTACCTCACACAGCTTTCATGAAAACAGTGGCGGGGATACATGTACCTGCAAACACCATCACACTGGGTGATCCCAACTATCCAAATATAGACTGGGATCAGTACTACAGCCCCAACACTCTAGCCCACAGGTTCCTAGAGTTCATACACTCACATGCCATGGAAGAACTAGTCACCATCCCCACAAGAGGAGACAACATAGTAGATCTCATCATCACAAACATGGGCTCACAATGTTCAACACCAGAGGTATACCCATCATTGGTGAGATCAGATCATAACCTACTCTCAGTGGAAGTCCACATCCCACCCCACCCCAGATAGAAAAGACCACAGTGCAGAACTTCTCAGAAGCCGACTACACACTTCTAATGACTGGTGTGGTCTCTTTCAAAGCCCCCAAGCCAGCAGACACCATTACCCAAGCCAATGTATCACTTACAACTGCCTTCTACCAGCACCTTCAGGACTGCATGGATGAGGCAATCCCAAACAAAACACAGACTCGTTGTACCAGAGGCAAGCATCCAGTGTGGTGGACCTCAGCCATAAACAAGCACTACAACACAAGGAAGGAGGTACTACAAGATAGAGCGATATCCGTGGAGGGGTAGACACCCCTGCTCAATATAGGTGAAACACTGAGTTCCCCCATGAAATCATCCAAGGCGAATATTGGGAGTAAACCCACTAAGGACTCACGGGACAACCATGAGGCCTTTTATACATACGTTACACACCTGGGAGGAAACTCCCAGATATGCTCAGAATAGGCTCAGAATGCTGTAAATATCACTGAACCTACAGACATTGCCAACATACTGGCTGACAGGTTCAGTGCAGATTTCTCCCCACCCCTCCACCACAACTTGAGAGATATGTATGAAAGAGGAATGTAGCCCCCCAAACATCTCAAAAGACCACGTGGGAACTGCTCTATCCAAGGAAAGAACGCAGCATCCATGGGACCAGATGGTGTCCCTGGTTTTGTGCTCCATGAACTCACTCAAGAATTAAACCCGCAGTCAGGGCAGCTGTTTGATCTTAGCCTCAACTCAGGATATGTTCCCAAGGAGTGGCATATGTCAATGGTGGACCCACTTCACATGGGGTGCCTCCACCAACCACGGAAACTACCATCCCATCAGCTTGACAAGCATGGTCTGCTAAGCTATGGAGAAGATCATAATGGAAGTCATAGATGAGGACATAGGGGACTTGCAGACATTAGATCCAACCCAGTTAGGCTTTGTCGAGGGCAGATCATGCCTTTTAAACTTGGTTGACTGTTTCATAACAGACACCAAGGCCATTGACAAGGGCAAGGCACTCCACACAGCCTACCTTGACCTGGCAAAGGCTTTCAACACAATACCCCACTCGGGTATCATTGAAAACATCACCAGCTTAAATGTGAACCCATACATCACAAGATGGGTTGCAAACTGGCTACGTGACAGAACAGACAGGTTCAGACTTGCTGGTGCCATGTCACACTCCACAACTGTCACAAGTGGTGTCCCACAGGGCTCAGTCCTGGGCCCACTATTGCTCAGCATCTACTTTTCAGAAGTACAAGCAAACACAGCAGGATTATGGCTGACAAAGTTTGAAGATGACTGCAAACTGGGAACCATAGTTGGACACCCATCTGACACAGACATCCTTCAGAAGGGTGTCATAGACACGGATAACTGGTGCCAGAGCCATGGCCTTACATTAAACACTAAACAATGCATAGCCATACCCTTTGGGAAGAACAAGGTTACCACTAGTTCCCATGTAGGTGGCAATCCTCTAAGCACACAGGAGGTTATCAGGGACCTGGGCACCCAGGTTGACAGTAACCTTTGTTTGACACTCACGTTGCCAGGGTAGTTAGGTAGAACTTCTACATTGCCCACCTCATCATGCAGGGATTCACATCTAGATCCAGGGAGGTCATTGTTCCCTGTACTCTTCACTCATCGGACCATTGATTGAGTGCAATGCCCCATTCAGCATGTATATGAACCAACACCTATGGCAATTGGATGGGCCCACAAATTCCTCGACAGGAGGAGAAAGGGTCTCAAACATATTTCTTATGCTGCCCGACTGAAGGAATTCCAGCTTGATTCCGTGACTTACCGTCTGCTCAGAGGTGACCTGTGCCTGACATCCAAGGCCATGTCCAAACCTGAGTTAATGTACACGCTTCACCTCAAGACCTCTACATCCATCAGAACTACAGTGGCAGGAGATTTAAACCTCAACACAGATATTAATAGGATGTGCTGGAGGGACAGATTCTTCAACCAGAGAGTCCCTATGCTGTGGAACAACATCCTGGTACATGTGAGGCTGAGTACCTCACTGGCTTTGTTCAAGTGAGATCTTAATCAATGGATGGGAGATTGCAGGTATGCCCCAGGGATAACCTCAGTATCACTGCTTGTCAGAGGCACAGCAATATAATGGGCAAATTATCCGTCAGAGTGAAGGCGGCAGACTCCACGGAACTCTGGTCTAGGCTTATAAATGCCCTAGGGCAGATAGCCTAGTATGAACCTGTGAACCTGTGAACATAGGCCTGGGGCAGTTCCTGCTATTAGGACAGTGGTCTGCAGCAAGCTATATAGTAGTAGTCAGTTTTAGCCATTGGTGTTTGACCATGGCTAATGCATGTTGCTTCTTGTTGTGGTAACAACAGGGGTGTGTGGTTATCCATGCCATTTATTGGTAGTCACCCTCATTTTGTATCTTGTTCCATGTTTTTGCACATGTACATCACTGTATGAGGTGTGACCCTGGTAGTGTCAGGGTGCTGATGTGCGCTTTGACCCTGTTTTCTATTACAGCACTGATATGTGCATTCCTATACTGTGTGCATTTACACTGCACACATCTTGCTGTTTATACCTTTGGCATTGGGTAGCATTACATCTAGGTTCCTATCCCTTGTGATAGCTATGAGGTGGGTTTGTGTTTTGTGGTTTATGATTGGTGAGGGTGGATGTTAGTCATGGTCCTCAGGTGTGCATATGATACATGGTGTTACATTACTTAACACATGGCATTCATGCCTCGGGTGGTGCTGCAGGGCTGCCTCTGTCGGATGCACATACTACACTCCCTGTACGTTTGGAAGCAGGTTGTGTCATGTTAGGCATCCCTGTTACTGTATGAGTGAGTCAGAGCGGGTATCAGTCCCAGTGTTCCTACTGACCAAGCATATGTGCTATCGTTGCCTCTTTGCCAAGGCCAGGGCATACTGGGCACGCCTCCTTCTGCCTACTGGGACAAGGTCAGGTTGTTCCTCCTCCAAGTCACCCCTGCCTGTGGTGGCCTTGGCAATGGTGGGGATGTTTGGCCCAGCCCTGTGCTGGTCCTGCTGCAGCTGTTTCCGCAGGATCATATTATGTAGCATAGCACATATCATGATCATTTGGGTACATGTAGTTGGTGTGTACTGCAAAGCTCCACCAGGCGTGTCCAGACACCGGAACCGTGACTTGAGCAGCCCAAACACACGCTCTATGATATTACGTGTTTGTGCGTGTGCCTCATTATGGCGTTCCTGTTCGGGTGTGTGTGCATTTCTGATGGGTGTCATCAGCCACGGCTCAAGTGCATAACCAGCATGCCCCACTAGGTGTCCGTGTGGGAAGTCCCCATTGGCAAATGATTGGTACAGCTCGTCAGATGCCAGATGTGGGAATCGTGGTAGCTCCCAGGGCAGCCAGCACACACATTCATTATTATGCCCTGGGCATCACACACGACCTGGCAGTTGATGGAGGGGTATCCCTTGCGGTTAATGTAGACTCTACCCCGCTCACCGGCTGGTGCCTTGATGCGTATGTGCGTGCAGTCTATTGCACCCAGCACCTCAGGGTATCCCGCTATTTGCTGGAAGAGATGCATATTGCTGGCCACAACCTCACGGTCATTAGGGACATATATATGATCACTGACATGTGGTGACATGGCATCCAGGAACTGGTGCAGTACCCTGGAGGCTGATGCCTGTGATATCCCCATCATATCGCCAGTTGGTCTCTGGAAGGTACCTGTTGCTAGTATTCTTAGGCCAACACATACCTTGGTTTCCACTGGGATGGGTTCCCCTCTGTTGGTTCTGTGTGTGAGGCGTGGCCTGCACAGCTCAACAATCTGCTGCAGGAGCTCTCTGTCCACTCTATAGCGCTCTACTATCTCCAGCTCATGTAACCCATGGTAGGTGACCCTGGGCCTGTATACTCTTCTCCTTCTCCTCACTCTGGGTTGTCTGTCAGCATCTGCATTATCACCACCCTCAGCAATTCGCCTATGTCTGATTATAACAGCTATGGCAGCCCCTAGCATTTCTGCTCTGAGTTCAGCTTTTTTTCAGTTTTCAATTCTGATAGCTTAGTTTCTGGCAGTATCTCTTGTGAGAAACAGCCTGCACTGCTCTCTGTTGTGTTTTAAGTGCTGGGTTGGGTTTCTAGTCTGCCTGTGTAATTGCCTGCTTCCAATTGTTTCCACCAATTAACTCCAGCAGTATTCCTGGCAGTTTTCCTGTATTTTGGTTGTTTCCTGCTTCCTCTCTGTTTCCTGAGGGGGAGCAATGTGCACACCAGCTTAAACACGCTCACAGTCACTTAAACATGCGTACACATCCCTACACGGTGTTACACGCGCAAGACACATCCTTACACGGTGTTAGCTAGGCTGATTCATGCTAAAACGCCAAGACACTGCCTTACACACGCAGACGCGCAAACTGTTGTAAACAGTTTGCAACACGCCCCACATGTAGAACCTGCCTTACACGCTGACACGCCAAGCATGCACGTATATCAAGAAACTTAGAGTGTAGGGATAGCATATGCCCTCAATTTCTTGACTTTCCTAGTGTTCTGTTGGGACACACCTCCCTCCCTGATGTCTGTCTGTCATCTCTTACCTTACATTGCCCTCCAATCTGGTACATTTCTTTCTATCCTTCCCCCCATGATGTCACCTACCTCTTACTCTGTTCCTCCCCCTTCTCTAACTCTTACACTACTCAGAAAGTGCTCATTACCTATGTGGCAGTGTGATTCAGTATTGTAACCCTCATTTACATTGGATTGCCTAGTAATGCTTAGTTACATATCTTACACGGAGCTTCCCCCCCTTGACAACCACTAAATGGAGGCCATATTGTTTTTGCTCTGCAAGTCCCTCCATTGACATTTCATATAATACATAAATCCCACAATTGTGGGCTTATAAGCTTCGGTTTTCAGTTTTAGGTAGCGCACCCGTTTGCTGGGTGAGCGGTAGAGTTAAACACAGAAATCCCGTGCATAAATAAAGGTAATATAACTTTTTTTGCAACACTTTCATGCCAATGGCCACATATTTGGCCATTGGCATGCTTACTGTAACAAATGCACCCTTTATTTGGAGCTGACATAGCTCCGTTTTAATTTTGCAGAAATGTACTCAGTTGTCAGCTGAGTACATTTCTGCAGCTAACACGTCCGTTACACGGACTGGTTTGGGCTTCGTGGATCGCTCACATACCTCATTTGCATATCTTGGAGCTGCAAATGAGGTATTGAGCATTTCCACGCCCACTCCGTGTAAGAGACGTGTTAGCTGTCTCTTACACGGAGATTTGGGCTGTTGCTGAATCAGGAGGCTTACACGGAGGCTTACACTACTCTTAAACTCCGTGTAAGCCTTCCTGAATCTGGCCCAGTGTCTCTAGCTCTGAAAGCTTTCATTTCTATCTTGCAGCCGAGTATATGTTTATACAGAATGTATAACTGTGGTGTCATACATAATTCAACTAGGATAAAATCATCCCCATCTTTTGTGCAGTGAAGCAGTTTGTATATATCTGGAATCTTCAAAGATTTGTTGCCTTCTTTGCTTTTTGTTTACTACTCCATTTAAGTTGTAAAAGTCTACTGCCAGATTACCGTCACTAATACATTTGGATTGCACATTTTCTCAGAATGTTTGCCCAAGAAAAGACAGATCTTGGAGAACCATTCTACAATTGTTAAAGCTTAACAGATTCTTAAAAATTCCAACATTAAAAGCGATGATCTTGCAGGCCCTCTTGCCCCTATTAGGCTCCCAGGCTTTTGCATAGCAATAGCTCTCAAGAACGCCTACATCAACATTTTTGTTTTCAAAGGCCATAGGCAGTACCAGAGGTTTATGGCGGTAGTCACCATTAGCAGTGTACCTCATTGTCCATTGGTCTGGCAACCACACCCAAGAGTTTTTCAAGTTGCTTCAGGGGTCGGGAGGTCCTTACAACACACTGCAGGGCCTAGGTCATTCACATCTACTGATACATGGATGATTGCCTGATTCAGGCACTAACTCAGGAGGAGATACAGATGGCACTGGGGTACACCCTGGATTTCCTCAACAGACAGGGCTTCCTCCAGAATGAGCAGCAGTTTAATTTATGTCTAATCAGAACTGTGTTCTTTCTGGGGGCCCTTCTGGACACCAGTACAATCAAAGCCTACCCACCACAGGAAAGTTGCATTTCTTTCAATGCATGACAGAAAGATTAGTGGCACTGCTCAAAGTTTCTGAGCATTCCAGTGCCAGACTAGAGTAAAGCTCAACAGGATATTCTTTCCCCACAGATTCTGCCAAGCCTGTTCCCTTGACTGTGGTTTTGCTAGATAGTAGGTAGGGACAGTGGGAATCTCATTCATTTGCATCAGCAATTAGATGACAAGGCAACTGGCTACATTAATAGAGTCATAGTCACTCCTGCCATTTACCCGTGTTTCGTTGAATTTCTGTACTTTGACATTCAGAGCACTGGGCAGAAATTACATCACATCAACATCCATCTCGGGCCTCTGTGATGCTTTGTTTTAATTAAACAGTCAGATGTTCATCGTGTTACCCTGCTGCAGTCCTCACACTTGGGTTATCCTGTCGTCAGGCGGTCCCGCAGTTGGACGGAATTCCAAAGTCTTGGTCCGGCGTCGGTTGCTGTCACTTCTTCCCTGACGTCAGTGCGCCAGGGGTATATATAATGCATCCGACGCCATTTTCTTCAGTCTTTCTTGCCGCGCGGTGCCCGAAGCAGAAGCAGTTCGCAAGTGCCGGTTGGCCGACTCCTGAGATTTTCTGAGTCAAATTTCAGATCCGAAGTCTTCAATAAATCTAAGTACCCCGTTGGGGAAACTTTTCTTGCCTCAGACTGATGTCAGAAAAAGTTAACAATTGTATTTCTTGTGGGAAGCAAATACCTCATAAGGATTTTCATTCTTACTGCATACCTTGCCTAGGCCCAGACCACGACGTCACTAGTTGTCGTTTTTGTACTAGGTTTAATAAGCGTACTATAAAAAGATGCTTTGATTTTGCATGACACTACTTTGGTAGAAAATTTAACTACACTATGCCGTCGGAGCAATCGACTATCGGCGTGCACAAAAATCGCAAGGATAAGGACAGGCAGCCTAGACCCAAGCCAGACTCCGAGGCCTTGGCTGGTCCGGTCTCCGGTTCACCGGTCTTCAGTGAGGCTCCGACGCAGCCCCTGACTACCGCAGATTTGGAACCCGAGACCGCTTCGGAACTTTTGGCGGAAAGTACTAGGCCGACGCAGCCATTTTGTTTAGCCCCTACCGACGACACTGCTGAAAAAGATGTCGGTCCTGCAGAAACACCTTCGGTTTCTGAAGGCGTCTTCAGACCGACGACGCTCACCATAAAAATGTATCCTAAGACTAAGACTCCTATTAAACCTAAAAAGACTGCACTTCAGACCCCTGTTCAAGGGCCCATGCCTAAGAAACAGATGCTCAAAATGGCTGAAGATTTGATCAGGGGTTCCCAACCCCCTCCCAACAAAAGGCCTAGACAAGAGGAAGATTATGCCTCCTCTGAACAAGTGTCTATTTCCTCAGGCTCCTCTGAGGACCAGGATTATTCCTACTCCCCTTATGAAGATTCTGATGCTGAGGGTTCTATTCCCTCAGCTTCTCCTCCTGAAGACTACTCTTTTGGGGAAACTTTACACACTATGAGGGAACATTTTCACTGGGAATGTCAGGACTACTCTGACTCAAAGAAAAGGCTCAGAGAGTTTCTTTTACTCCCCCAGCACAGACCACTTGCCATCCCCCCAGTTTTAGACATTGTGGATGATGTTTACTTAGAATCCAGTTTGAACCCAGATTCTCTGCCTCCTGCTCCGGCCAAACCTGACAGATACTATAGAATGCCTGATTCCCACAAATTTCTTTATAAAGGTCCTGTTGCTGATCCAGAGACTATCTCCCAAGGTCCCAAAGGGGCTAAGGCTTCTATGGCAAAAAATCCTGTACCCTCTGAAAGGGACTCCAGAGCACTAGACAGGTGGGGGAAAAAGGTTTACACCTCAGCCACTCTAATTATGAGGGCACTAAATTGCCAGTTTCACATGCTAAAATATCAACAATTTCTAATGTCTCAGTTAAAACAAAAAATGAGCACACTCCCTCAACAGTCTGAATTGAAAGAAATGCAGGATCTGTTGCTTGCAACTGAACAGGTGGGCAAACATACTTTACAATGTGGGTTTGATTCTTTGGAGGCTTCCTGCAGAGCAGCTGTCACTGGGTCTGTTATACGTAGGCATGCTTGGTTAAAGGAACAAACTCTGCCTGATCATGTTAAAGCAAAGCTTCTAGATGCTCCCTTACAGCAGGATGTTCTTTTTGGAGTTAAAGCAGAAGAAGTCTTAAAGAAAATGGAGGATAAGGCAAAATCTATGCAGACAGTCAAATATTTCCTACAGGTACAGCCCCCTCGCTTCAGCAGAAATTGGCCAACAAAAAATTGGTCCTTTCCAGCTACTGACAGACCACAGAGGGGTAAATACAGATGTCCAAGAGGCAGAGGACAACCACAAGCCCAGTACAAACCTCGACAATGGGGCACTGCAGCACAGAAGGGAGGAGAAGACAGGTCCCAAACTACCAGAAGGCAAACTCAATGACTTGCACCTCATCTGGCCAAGCAGCACTCTCTTGGCAGCCCCCTTGGGAGGAAAACTTGCACTTTTTTCAAACAACTGGCACATTGTCACAAAGGACAAATGGGTCCTAGGCATAATTTCACGAGGATACAGATTCCATTTTCACACCTTGCCAATGAAAAGAGGAATGCCAAACCTGCCACAAAATCAATGGGCAGAGGCACAAAGACAAATTACAGCTCTCATAGACATGCGAGCCATTCAGCTGGTACCTACTGGAGAGCAAGGCCAAGGATTTTACTCAAGACTCCTTCTAGTTCCCAGAAAGGACAATGCCTGGAGACCAATTCTGGACCTTTCAATTCTAAACACCTTCTTACAAGTACCCAAATTCAAGATGCTAACACTACAGCAGCTTCTTCCCATGTTGGGCAAGAAAGCATGGCTAGTAACCTTGGACCTCAAGGAGGCATACCTGCATGTCCCTATCAGACAAAGTTGCAGAAGATACCTCTGTTTCATTGCAGGTTCAACCCATTACCAATTCTCTGCACTGCCCTTTGGCTTATCTACTGCGCCCAGGGTCTTCACAAAATGCCTGGCACCAGTAATTGCATACTGCAGACAAAGAGGAATTCAAATATACCCATACCTGGATGACTGCCTCATCCAAGCAGAAAGCAAGGACATCCTCTTACAACATCTGGCTTTTGTAAAACATCTTCTAAGTTGCCTGGGGTACACAGTAAATGAAAAGAAATCAAAACTAGTACCCTCACAAAATATGACATTCCTGGGTGCCAGCTTGAATACAACGGCCAGAAGGGTTAGCTGACGCCAGACAAACAACTACAACTGACTCAGTATTTCAAAACAATGGCAACAAATACCCAACTACCTGCAAGAAAAATTCTGCAGGTCTTGGGCTTCATGGCATCTTGCATGCTACTAATACCATTTGCAAAGCTGCATATGAGGAAATTACAGTGGTACCTAAAAAGCGTATGGTCTCAACACAGCCACAGCTTGGACACAATGATATCTCTCATTCCCTGCCTACAACAGGAGTTTCTATAGTGGTCACTGGCATGTCACCTCAACAAGGGTCAGCCTTTCACCTTGCCCCCAACCAGGCAAACTGTGACAACAGATGCATCGGACTATGCCTGGGGGGCACACATGGCAGGACAGTGCTTTCAAGGCATATGGACTGCAGATCGAAGGAATCTGCACATCAATCAAAAAGAAATGCTAGCTGTACAGAATGCTCTGACAAGCTTTCAAGAATCTATTACATCCAGGACAGCTTACAATAAGGACGGACAACACCACAGTAATGTGGTACATAAACAAACAAGGGGGTACATGCTCCTACCCTCTATGCAGGCAAGCAATGACCTTGTGGAACACAGCTCTGGCTTACCAAGCTCAGTTACAAGCTCAATTCCTGCCAGGAAAAAAGAACACATTGGCAGACGACCTCAGCAGAAACATCATGGATCCCCACGAGTGGAAACTGGATCCACAAGTATTTGCAATGATAACTCAAAAATGGGGCCTTCCAGACATAGACCTGTTTGCCAGTCCTCAAAACTATCAACTAACAAAATTTTGTACAAGGACACTTCACCATCAAGCTTGGAAAGTGGACGCACTCATTCAGTTGGAAAAACCTGACAGTATATGCCTTCCCTCCATTGCCTCTCCTCACAAAGGTGCTTCTGAAAGTCAGAAAGGAGAGACCACGACTGATACTCATAGCCCCAGACTGGCCACGCCAGCACTGGTATCCACTATTGAGGAATATGGCCCGGGGCCCACCTTGGATTTTACCACAAATTGCCCATTTGCTCACACAGCAAAACAATCAGATTCTTCACAGCCAGCTAAAAACCTTAAATCTGGCTGCATGGCAAATCTCCTAAACATCCAGCCAGCTCCTCTTTCCCAAGCAGTTATGGATGTTATTCTGGAAGCCAGGAGGCCCAGCACCAGGAAGGCCTATTCGGACAAATGGAAAAGGTTTTGTGCCTGGAACCAAGCTAAAGGCCAAAACACACTTCAGCCTCACATGCCTCAGATTCTACAGTATTTAACTGAGATGTTGCACAAAGGACTTTCTTTTTCTTCCATTAAAATCCATGCATCAGCTATTTCACCCCACTACAACACGGAACCACCCTTATTTTTGCATCCACTTCTAAGGCAGTTCCATAGAGGGGCAAAAAACATTAGGCCCCCCAGGAGATCACCTACACCAACATGGGACCTAAATTTTGTTCTGGAAAAACTTACGCTACCTCCCTTTGAACCAGCTTTCTCTGCACATCTACAGTTCTTATCATGGAAGACTGCCCTGCTGCTAGCAATAACTTCAGCTAGAAGAGTCTCAGAGCTGCAGGCACTAATGGCAGTGGAACCTTTCCTCATTTTCCATCAAGACAGAGTTTCTCTACAAACTAATCCTTCCTTCATGCCTAAGGTGGTTTCCAGTGTGTCTTTAAATTAAACCATTCACTTACCCACCTTCTTCCCAAACCCACAGAACAAAGGATTAAGACTCCTGCATTCCTTGGACATTCACAGGCAACTTCGTTATTACTTGGATAAAACTAAGGCTTTCAGAAAATCTGACCAGCTCTTTGTATCCTATGCTACAGCTTCACAAGGGAAGGCTATATCAAAACAAACTATTTCCAAATGGATAGGACATTGCATTCGTTTTTGCTATACCCATCATGGAAAACCAGTTCCTGCTACCATTAGTCCCCACTCTACCAGGGCAACAGCTACATCTACAGCCTTCCTCAGGGGGGTTCCAACCAAGGAGATTTTGGAAGCTGCAACTTGGAGTTCAATACACACCTTTACCAAATACTATCACTTACCACTTTACTCTAAGACTAGGGCTGGCTTCGCCACTGCAGTTCTGCAGGGACTTCTAGCCTCCTCTAACCCTCTATAACTCCTCCACCCATCCATAGCTTTGGGATTCTACCCAAGTGTGATGAATGCAGCAGGGTAACATGATGAACATAGTACAGTTTTGTACCTACCATAAATGTAGATGTTCGAGTGTTCACCCTGCTGCAGTCCAGGTTACCCTCCCTCCATCCCCTCTGATCTAACTGGCTAAATCTCTACAATACCTTCCTGGTGTATTTGCTTATAGCTGGAGGGATTTTGTGTTTGTGCAAACAAATTACTTAATTTGGTGCTATTTACTGACCACCTGTTTTGGGGCACCTGACATCTGGGCCAAGAAAAACTGAAGAAAATGGCGTTGGATGCATTATATATACCCCTGGCACACTGACATCAGGGAAGAAGCGACAGCAACCGATGCCAGACCAAGACTTTGGAATTCTGGCCAACTGCGGGACCGCCTGACGACAGGATAACCCAAGTGTGACTGCAGCAGGGTGAACACTCGAACATCTACATTTATGGTAGGTACAAAACTGTACTATTCTCCCAGTCCGCACCAGTTCTAAATCAGCTGCTAGCTGCCGGACGATGCTGAATGCTTGTCAAGAGCAGCACCTGCCACAGCCAGGGTGATTGACAGGAAGGGCCCGGTGCGTATCCAGAGTTGCCACCGTCTTCCCCCCAGCCTCCCCCGGGAGGAGGGAAGCATGGCAAGGGGCTGAAGCTTCATCCAGCCGCAGCATGCACCTACCCCGCTTCATGCCTGAGCCTGACCAACCCAGCCCTTAGAGCTAATCCTTATCCCAAAAGTATGGATCTGGCTTGCTGACTTCCCTTGCCTACATTGTTCTAACATGCCAGAGGCTATTCATCTTGGAGACCTGTTGCAGATATGGGTACGACCCGGTGCAAGACTTACACCCTCTCCCCCGGATTTTCAAGTACCGGTGAGAGCTCACTTGACACTGCTGGAACCTTGATACTTTCCAGGGCATGGGTCCCTCTCTTTGGAGTGAACCCATTCCAGGGCACCCTGCCCTTACCGGCTTCTAAAGGATGCAGTGGACACCATGAGGCACCTGTCTCCACTGCCCTGGATTCTGGGATCTGAGCCAGACTCCCTTTCGATCGTCCGAGGGTGATGGAGACCACTGCCTGTCCCTTTGGAATGTTGCTCACCTATTTCAGGACTGACTGACCCATGTTCAACTGCTGTTCACATGGAACCCTTCTCCACTTCGACCATCAAAGCTCTCATTTGAATATTTGCTACCACCAAGATCTGCACCTGGGGCAGCTCCACCCAAGCCCTTGTCCTGGGCTTCAGTGCCACCGAGGTAGCCCTCCTACTCATAGTAACGTAGCCCCCTTGGCTCCCAGCAACAGCTGTGTATGGGCCCAACGCTCCAGCTCCATCCAATTTTCAGGGTTAGTTGATGGTACTCCCCCTAGCGTGACTGCATGTGAGCCTTCAATCATTTCAAATACCTGAGATCAGCATCATCGATACTTCAGACATAGCATGCAGTGCCTACACATAAGACTTTAAAGTGCAAGGTATCTGGTGTGCCAAGGAGAAGGAACAGAACAGAAACATAAAGGAGAACTTGGAAACATGAGATCATGAATGTCATCATAGACAGCATCACAATTACATGACACACAAACAAAGTGAAAACTCATTTCTTATCACTTCTGTAGGCTAGCTATGTAGGCTTGAGAACTGACCATGGAATCCAGGATGCTTCTGAAATCTGCTTACCAATACAGGAGAATTCCATAGCAGACCAGTTAAGCAGGACATTGCAGATCCTTATAAGTGCATGTTAGACAGTAATATAGTCTTGGATCTTATAAACAGGTGGGGATGTAGCAGAGAGAGACATCCTTGCTTCTCTGAGCAGCAGACAGTTTAGGAAATTGTACTCCAGACCTCCAGATGAACTTGAACAATGAATCCCTTCTCCCTGAACCAAATGGGTCTATTTCTTTCTGTTTTCTCCTTTAATGTTGCTTCCCATGGTAGTTCAAAAGCTAAAGGAGGAGGGGCCAGAACTGATTCTAATTGCCCCATTTTGGCCAAGGCAGCACTAGTTCTCCCATCTACTTTAGATAAGAAGGAAACCTCTACTGCTTTCTCAGCATGTAAACTTTCTGATGCAGTGTAGGAGGTCACCTAGTACACCCTAACCTGTCCACACCAAATAGCACTTTTAAAGGTACAGCTCTGTTAACTTTTATCCACCATTATACTGAATACATGCTTAAAATCATGAAGAAGGTTGGAAAGACAGTTGTCAAGAAACCACACCTTACTAAATAGAAAATATTCTCCCTCTGGTGACAGAATAGAAATCAGTACCCAAAACAGGTGGACTGGCAAATGGTTCTTTACTGTCTGTCTGAGCTGGTGTGTTCTGCTTTAGCTTATAGTTCTGTAATGTACAGTGCTTTTTTGTTTCTTCTCGCTTACCGGTCAACCCACCACCACTACTGGTGTCTGGCCCCCATTCAAACACTTTCTAGAGGGCATCCTGCACTTAAGGCCTCCCAGGAGGAAAATCACTTTGGCTTAGGATCTGAATTTTATGTTAGAAAACTAACTTTAACCCAACTGTAAGAGTATCTCTGACGACTACCTGGAAAAAGTATTTCTTTTTTCTGTTACCACTGCCTGAGCAAGTCTTGGAACTCCAAGACCTCTTGTGCAAGAGTTGGATTATTCTACTTAGAATTCACTTTAAACACAAATAAATCCACACCAGATTTCTTTCACTTTCTAGTATTTCTAAGATACCTTCTCATTTATGACAAAGGGTTTTTACTAAAGTAGCCCTGAACCAATAAGTCCAATTCCCTGCTTTCTGCCCTAGACCCCAGAATAAAGAGGAAAGGATCTTGCATTCCTTAGATGTGCATAGGCAGTTGGGATACTATCAAGATAGAACTAATGTCAATAGAAAATCAGACCAATTGTGTTTCTCCTTTGCAAAAATAAACCTGAATAAGCAGTGATGAAGTAGTCTGTTTCAAAATGGCTAGCACATTAGATCAGTTTTCATTACAAGATTCATGCCAAGTCCTGCAGGAAAGGGTCATGTCTTATTCCACAAAGGGGACAACAGCTGCTATAGCCTTCTTCAGAGATGTTAGTGCCATAAAACATAGACTGGATGTGATATCAAGGGCAAGATTTATGTTCACTTCTGCTGTTCTGGCAGGGGGTTTTATTTTTAAAAGGTTAATTCTGCCCAGTAGTTAAATATGTATGTGAGACCAGATGCCAGCTTGCCTTATTGTGTTTCTATAGGTGATTATTGCCTGCATCTCAGTAGACGTTAGTATGTTTTTCATATGTGTCCTATCAAAAAATTTAAGTAAATCATCTGTTGCTGCTGCTTGTTATTGAACAATCAGGGACACATTTAAAATAAGTGCTAGATAGTGCTATTAGCTTGAGACATTGACAGGCTATATACCATGATGCTATACATGGATGGTGAAGTGGTGCAGCAGTTTGCATTGTCTACTCACAGCAAGAGGTTCTCCAGTTGGATTCTCAGCTGGGGTGCTTTCTGTATGGAGTCTGCATGTCTTCCCTGCATTTCTGTAGGTTTCCTCCTGGTGCTCTGGTTTCCTCCCATGTTACAAAAACATGCATCTGGATTGTTTCTCCCCGGGCCTGTGCTGAAAAATGGCTCATTCCACGTCTGAGTTTCCTGGTATATAAATGTAAAATTAATTAATTAATTAATTAATACATTTTCTAAAGTAAAAGAAGTCAATAACTCTAATTATTGCCATTATTTCTTAAGTGTTATTTACCACCTTTTACCGAAAGCCATCAGTTTTAGAAGGGATTAAGAGGGAAGGTGCTAAAATTTGAATGAAAATAGGGGACTTTCCTGAAAACTTGGGACAGTTGAGAGGTATGGCTCTACTACCTGCAACCAATTAGCCCATTCTTTCCATGGGCTGGGGGCTAGGCATCCTTGAGCTCGGTGAAAGCCTTGTGTCCCATTCGTTTCTGCCCAAGAATATATATCAGCCCATCCATTCCCAAGGCAGTAAGATATAAATCATTGGGAGCAGGTCAACAAATTGGTCCTAAGCTACCCCCTAAGCTGCTTTGAGGATACACGTCCTATTCCACCATGCAACATGAGCCAACGCTGTCTTTGCAGGTGGATAGTGTAAATAGATACCACTAGGTGTTGCCAGTGCTGCAGATTTATATTTTGAGAAATTAGTTGTAAATCTTGTGCTTGTATCTGGTCCTCTAATGTTATGAATTTCTGCTTTGTTTGCTTTAAGTAAAGTAAGTCTCTGCATATAGGACAGAACAAATATTTTGAATGTAGACCATTATTCTAATAGTTGATTGCTATTCAGATCCCAGACTTTTCTGATCTTTGCTGTAGGTTTGAATAAGTAAATGTAATTATTAATCTTTATATTTTAAATGACTATATATATTTTTTAAATTATTAGCAAAAATGAATGATTGGTTAGAAGATTTGAGCTAATGATTCCATAGACTTAATCTGGCTTATCAAAGGTTTGGAAGAAAATCTTATTTTGTTTTATTTTATTTTACATTTGTTTACATGTGTGGTACACCAGTCACATGACCATTTGCAGGTACTGCCTAGGAAATTATTTCTACATTTCTTCAGTTTTTGGGTAATGTGTGAACCATAGTTGTTTGATGTTTCTACTGTCAGATGTCTTGTAATTGGTATTGTGGCAGAAAGTTTGAAAGCTGTGATGCTTTGCAATCTGGATGATAAATAAAACTAGAGACACTATGGATATAATATAACCTTCAAGAGGTCTGTATTCAGAGTGTACTTTTTAGAAGAAATGTACATCAGATGGCATTGGGCTTGTTGTAGTCAGCGGAATACCATTTAAAGATGCGTATTCCACATTCCCCATTACAGTTACAGTAGGTAGCATACCTTACTTTAGATTGATCAGTTTAATTCTATATTAAGCATGCTACTGACTTTTTTTTACATCAAATAAGTATTTCTGTACATCTTTAAAACACATTTTAAGTAAATGTAACTTTTCATACTTCAGAATCTCAATTAATTCTGTAACAGTATATGTATTTATATATATATATATATGTGTGTGTGTGTGTGTGTGTGTGTGGTTTCCTCTTTGCTCCTCTTTGATCTTCAGTATCTGGAGTATTTAAGAGGGTTGTTTCCAGTGAACATTGATTCTTCTTTTTGGGCAGTTTTTATTGCACTGCTGCTTTACTTGGAAACAATACCTGGAGTCTTTTGAATGTCACAGTTCTCATATTATTTTTTTTTCCGTGTGATAGTACTAGTTGTGATAGTTTTAGATGCTCTTCCTAAAACTTGGAATTCTATTAATCTTTTGCAGATATTTGTGATTCCTTCTGCACAGCATTTTTCTTCCCCATGAACAGCAAAACACTGTTGTTCAGCTGCTTTATGAACTACTACAATTTCAAGCTGTGGACATTCTCCTTGGGTTCTGTATTTTTACTCTGTTTCCATTCTGTAAATACAGTAGTGTCTGTCTTGAGTGTTTATGCCTTTGTTAATTCATTTCCAGCATTTCATCTAATGTGTGATAATTTTCAGGTATCAGTACTGTAATTGAGCTACTTTGATTTTTAGTGTTCTGACCATTCACAAATGGCCTGTTGAGACCCAGCTGTATGACATATAGAAAGAAAGCACTGACTGCAACCCAGAGTGTGCTGTTTTTTTTTTTTTTTTTTTTTAAGTCTTGGTGTTAGATGAACTTGCAAAAGGAGGAGTGAAGAGGCAATACCTTCTCACCTCTCTCAGGGGAGATGGTGGGGATATGCATACCCAAAGTGTAGTCCAAGTTAGAACCCCCAGTATAAACCACAGATCACATGGATGCACTTAACTGCAAGGGGAAACACAGACTTCTGAGGGGTTATGTCTGTTGCAAGATTTAGTGACACACCCTTGCTAAGGTCCATTGCACACTGAATCCTAAAGTGTAAATCATGGATGCATATTGAAATGTTAAGGTGTAAGAAAATTCCTCGATTCTCCAAGTAGGACGATGGCACCATTGCCACCATTTGACCCTTACACACCACCCTCTTCCCCAGTGAGGAACAAATATACCTTAGGGTTTTACATTTGGGAAGAATGAATGGCCCATCTAGACAGGTGGGATTGAAAACTGATGGTTACCATCAATTGAAAGAATTAACATAGTGTTGGTAGAGTTTTATTCCAATTTTCGAAAGCTGCAAGGTGACAGTCTTCACAGCATTTTTGCAGTTTTTCTCTTGAAATTTTCACTGGATAATTTGGTCCCCATGCTCATTTTAAGTGTGGTTAATATGTATTGAATGTTACATGTTTAAAGTACCTCTAATACAAAAGTCTTTTGAATTTATGTTACATCCCATCATCAGATAAAACTGTAGTACTTCTGTCTTGTGTTGAGAGCATAGACTGCGGTGATAACATTGGCACTTGTTTTGCCTGTCAGTTTATTTTAGAGAACTTGGAATAATCACTCAAATTTGAGGTACATAGTTTCTTCGAAGTGACTTCTGCCACATTGTCTTTCCATGCCATTAATTACCAGACTCACACGACTAGGTGCACTGTTTTTATTTTGACACTATGTCTAAACTTTTTCACTGTGTTGTGTGTATGGGAAAATATCTTACTTAAAGTCAAACATATCTGACTCTGACACTCTTTATAGAATATTCTCAGTTCTGACACAAATTTTAAGCAGAGCCTTCAGATGTGGGTATGATGCTGATGATGCTTTCTCTAGAGCAATTGCTGCAAGATTTCTTAAGAAGGTATGTGTAGTTTACACGACAACCTCTACCTGATGATAAGGCCCAATTAATGCATGACCCTTTAGATAAAGGATAACTTGTTTGGTTCTTCTGCTGAGATATTTAAGAAACTAGACCAAACATAGTGCAAGTTTAGTAAACTTTTTCTTTCCCCCATTCTTAAGTTTAAGTGGAACTACCCCACCAAGTATGTCCGCTTTTCCCACAAAACTCCAAAATCTGCTGCGCAGAAGGAAAATAAACATTCTAAGGAAAATGGCAAGAAAACACCAAGTCAGATTTCAGGGGATATTTTCAGACAAAAGTTCCAATTTATATTTTCTTACCCCCTTCCTCTCCCCCTCTCTCCATCTTGACCAGTTCCTACCCAACCTTTCAGGGAGACTGCCTCACTGTCTTCAATGCAATTCCTATCCAATACCAGCAGGAATTTGTCAGGTCAACTCAAATCAACAACAACAGGTCCTTCCAGGTGTGTGTGAGCTTTACCTTCAGGGAATTGGAGAACCTGTTCCTTCACATCAAAAGCAAAGATTATTTTACTCTATACTTTTCCTTGCTCCAAGAAAAGAAAGAATGTGGAGACCAGTACCAGACTTATCCATTCGGAACACTTTTCTGAAATTGCCAAAATTCAAGATGTTAACTCTCCAAAACCTTTTTCCTCTTCTAATCCCTTTTGATTACTTTGAATTTGAATGATGCTTATCCATATACCCCTATTCTCCCAAATCAAAGAAAATTCTTAAGAGTTTGTGCATTGGGATATCACATTCCATTTGCTGCTTTGCTTCCAAGACTGTCTACTTCACCAAGAGTTTTCATAGTGTTTAGTTCCCAACATAGCATTCTATAGACAACATGGTATCCACATCTATCTACACTTAGATGACTTCCTTCTTCAGGCCACTTCATTTCAAAAGGCTGTCTGAAATTTGTAATTCAGAACCAACTTCTTTTTCTACTTAGAATGCACTTTAAACACAAATAAATCCACATCAGATTTCTTTCACTTTCTAGTATTTCTAAGATAACGTTTGGATACTTCTAGCATGATGGCTTTCCTTTCTCTGGAAAAATCCATTTCTGGCAAACAACTATCTGTTTCTCACATAGTTCCAAATTACCTTTGCAAGAGAATTTCTGAGAGCCCTGGAATTTATGACATCTGCAGTTCAAATTACTGCATTTACCAGATTCCACATGAAAAATCTTCAGTGGTCCCTCAAATCAGTTTGGGCACAACACTGCTATCCTCTCTGTTGCTCAATGCCTGTCTTGCCCTTGAACTATTTTGGTGGATCAATCAGATAAGAGTCAACTCAGGCGTTCCTATTCCTGTTCCTTCTCTGCTTCTAAAGGTCTCGACAAGTGCTTCAGACCTTGCGTGGGTTTAAAGGGCATCAGAGTTCAAGGAGTCTGGTTCAAACAAGACAGGTGCAAACATATAAACATCAAAGAGATGAAAGCCCTGATTTTGACTCTCCAGACTTGTCATCACGTTTGAACTCCAGGTCCTCTTCGTATCTTAACAGGCAATACAATAGTCATGGTATAGCAACAAACAAGGGATGAGAAAGTCTTGTCAGTTTTGTAGGCTTGCTATGATGACTTGGGACTGTGCAATTCATCACAATATCTCCAAGCTCTATACCTTCCCTCATAACTGAATTCACTGGCAGATTACTTGAGCAGATCCAAGGCAAAACCTCACAAATGACTGCTGAACTGAGATGTCTTCCTTCAAATTGTTCACAGTGTTGAACTCCACAGACAGATCCCTTTGCTTCCACTCTTGAACAAACAGCTTAGACTGTTTTTCTTCAGAGCTCCATGCAAGGAAGCTTGGAAAATGGATGCCTTTTCCTTCACATGGAAAGGAGAGTTCCTCTGTGCCTTCCCTCCTTTTCCTCTTATTCCAAAAATCCTTCTGAAGGTTCGGAATGACAACCAAAAATATACTGGTTGTAATCTTTTGACCCAGACATTTTTCTCCTTTCTTTTTTACTTAGCCCACTTAGCCAAGGGCAGTCAGCACAACCTACCCCATAGGATGGACTTGCTCATACAACAGAACATCTGTCTCATTTATCTAATCCTAAAGACACTGAACCTCACGGTTTGGATGACAGCCTGCTAATTCCTTCCATCACCTTTTTAAGACTTGCTACAAGTCATAAAAAATGCAAGAAAACCTGCAACAAGAAAATCTTATATTTCTAAATCAGAAAGATTTTCTCTGTGATGCCATAATGGAGAACCAGAACCATATCAAGCAGGAATGCCCATTTTCCTTAAATATATGTGTGAGCTGCTCAACTCAGGTTTATATTGCACCTTTGACAAAGTGCATTTGTCAGCCATTTAAGCTTACCTGTCAGTTGATTCCCTCTTTCTTCATGTTTTGAGGTCAAACAGTTACTTAAAGGTGTCCTCTGTGTCAGGCCTTTGAGGAAATCCATTCCTCCCTGATACCTGAATTGTGTTCTTGTAAAGTTGATCCTTCCACCTTTTGTACTAGCTTCTTCCTCATCTTTAACATTCTGTACTTGGAAAAACAGTTTTATAAGTAGCCTTAACATCTTCCAAAAGGGTTTCAGAGCTACAGACTCTCATTTATACTCATCTTTTCCTAGTTTTTCATAAGGAAAGGATTAGCCTCAGGACTACCCATACCTTTATGCTAAAAGTTGTCACTGAAATGTCTCTAAATCGGTGTGTTCAGTTATCTGTATTTTTCACAATTCCCCCCAAAAGGAGGAGAGAATCCTTGCATTTGCTAGCTATACATGTATAAGGCAAACACTATTTGAAAGTCTGACCAATTGTTTGTTTGTTTTTTTATTTATTTACTTATTTTTAAGTGGAAAAGGTTAATTTTCCACTTTCTAAACAGATCACTTTTAAGTGGATTTCCCCCCTCCATTACTTCCTGTTCCTTCCATGATAAAACTCTCCAAGTGTCATGCTACCAGAGCTGTAGTCTCTTTTGGAACCTTTTTTAAAGGGTTTGATTCATATTCCACCCTAAAGGCAGCCACACAGTCCCTTAGTCACACTTTCACATTACAAGATTGATGCATTTTCCAGAGCCAGAGCAGGTTTTTACCAGAACCATCCATTAATGGTTACTGGATTTCACCTCTACCCCAAAAACCTCTAACCTTTCAGCATAAAGGCTTTGGTAATCATCCCATAAGATGTACTGCAACAATGATCTAATGATGAGTACAGTACAGTTGTTTAAGTGCATACTGTAACAGTAGATGTGATCAGATAGACCAGATAGATCACTATTGAAATATTTGTACCCACCCTCCTTCCCTTGCTTTTTATTTCTTTTCCTTTTATCATTGGTGGAGGTGGATCCATCTTACCTTTCCCCTCTTTTCCTGTTAATTTCCTGTTTTTCCTGTTAATCTCTGAGTCTGAGTCTGTAGCTCAGGGGTATTAGCCTCAGTCTTTTTCTTGGGACAGGAAAGCTCTGAAGAGTTTTCTGCCTATACGTCCCTTAAGTACCAGTATATAGTCTTGTGCATAGGTCTTAGCTTGGACGTGTGGTGAAGAGGAAGGTGCTAAGCTTTTGTAGACTGTCTAGATGTTTGGTGGTATTGGTAGGATATGCCCATAAATAAGTAGTATTGCAACAGTAATCTGTTTGATATGGTAAGTTTTTAAACAACTGTACTTCCTCTAACAATTCTTAGGTTCATAAGTTCATAGATAAGTACTAAGCTAGTGACCCTAGTGGGCCATTTTAAGCCTTGCCAATTTCTATTTCAAAGGAGAGAATCAAACCCTGTACTTTGTGTTTGTGAGGTAAACATCTTAACTATTATACCACCCCCAACCTCCAAATCTCCTTGCATTTTTGTTAAATATGAAATACTTAAAATGTCTATTGCATTTGTTTCCAAGTATGAGTTGTATTTCACTTTTAGATTATACTTCTATTGATAACGTGACATCCTCTGTAATCTTCTAGGTGCTTTGTACAAAATCAGACTTCATAGCCTGTATCCATAGCTCCCTATTGAAATTTTGGGATCCGGTTTGCCAAGTCCCAAGACTCAAAAATATAGGAGCTGAGCAAATAACAAACATTGCTCTACTACTTTAGGCTTTTTTTCTTTGTTTTTACATCAGGCGGGCAAGGGTCCTGCATGTTCTGATGTAGGGGCAAACCGAAAATACTCCCAGACTTGTATAGATTAACTTCAAGATCATCAAATCTCAAAAAAAATGGGAATGTTCCAGGAAATGGCAGTCTCAGCCTTAGTATGTGTAAGTTCAGATTTTCAGCTATTAAATGTCCATCTTTTGGGACATGGCAATGCAAGTCCTGAGATTTTAAATGGCTACTGTTTCCATTTGAGTGTCTTTTTCATACACATATAGATAGAATTTCTCACATACTTACATATGTCGCAAAAGGAGGTACTGCCAGCACAGCTAGCTGGAATTTTGTAAATAATTATATACCATTTGTGAATATCAACATGATTTATATAAGGTGCTTATGTTACAAATGTCTTAAAACTGTATGTCATGTGTATATCAAAATGCTCAGTACAGATGTTTGTGTTGAAAAGGTATTTTTAAAATGCTTGTGTTTGAAATGTAACCACAGTGTGCCCTTTGTTGAGAACAGAAATGTATATGCACTGTTGTAATTGTTTAAATGTATATGTTTAACAGAGGAAACTGGAAGGTTAACTTCAGTCCAGCAAACTTTAGAAAAATATCTGAAATTAAACCAATTTATAAGCTAGGCCATAAAGTTATTATCTCACAGGTTTCAAGGCAGCTAGAGGCACAAAGTCTGTGCTATGAAGCTTTCTGTGTTGTCTTTGCGGTGAACTAATTACTACCTCCGAAAGCATGGAAGAATGCAATTGTTTTATGACTTCAGCACCTGCCAAGATCTGAGCAAAAGCCCTTGTGTGGGTGTTTTTACAGGTAGGTGCCAGATATTGTCAGCTGTCAGCAATGGTGGTTTTGCCTAGGAACTAGAAGTCAGATGACAAGAAATTACGTCATCCTGCAAGCTATCCCAGCAGTAATATATTAGATATTATTTTGATAAGTCTCTTAGTGAGACAGAGCGTTCTGTATGCTGACTTGGACCTGACAACAACAGAAGGACCCATTCACCACATCAACTGCTTTGCTCAATAGTAAGTACGTTTTTAGGGAATAGAATAATTCTCTTAGATTCAGTCAGGAAAATAGTATAGCTTAGTTTAGATATTTGTATTTATTTATTTATTTGAGACTGTCCTGTAATGTTATTTTAAATATTTTCTATGTTTTGAACTCTGATGTCACTGTGAATATATATTTAGTATTGTCTTGTTCTTTTAGTATTTGTTATTAAATATATTTAAACCTTTCATTGTGGCAGATCTTTGGTAGTGATATTTAAATTTTGAGAGTACTTGCATATTTATTTGGTGACATGGTGTGGGCCACTCCTAACAGCCTTGCTCTTGGTCAAACTACCATTTATATTAATATTAATACTACACAATAAAATTGGACACCCTTTGTTAAGGGCCTTAAAGTAACTGATAAGGAGTGATTGGTGGCAGTGGTAACTACCTTATAGTCTGGACAGAAAGCTGCCAGCCTTTCCCAGGTGTGTGTGTAAGTAAATCAAACCTCAAAGAGTGTGTGTGTGTCAGCTACTTGGGCAGGGACACTAAGTATTGGTTAGACAGTGAAAGTGCAGGAGGTCTTGGCTTGGTCACTCACCTGAGATCACGACTCTATAGCTGTGCCAGTGAGGAGTCTTATTGGGGATCTGGAGGAAGAGGGAGAAACCAGCTGCGGACTGACTGTGGTCTCTGTTTACTCTTAAGGGAAACTGCACTTGATGCAGAGAACTGCATCTGGAAATACTGTGTATGTACCTATTTAACCTCTCATTGAAGTCCCCCACTGGTGCCAATGGTGAGGATTGAGGCTCCTTGATTACTGGTCCAGTGTGGGTCCATCACAATGTACATTGGTGCTAATTTGTTGTATATTTTTTGTTTACCTGTAAATCTTGTTTTTTAGGCAGCTTTTCTGTTTTTTTTATTTATGCTTCTTTGACTGGATTAATATGAATAGGTCAGAGGCCTGTTTTCAAAAGAGACCCCATGGTGGTGCTCATACTGACTAGGGGAAATTTGGTCAAAACACCTCAGAAATTCCCCTACTCCTTTCAGATGCAAGAAGACACCACAGGGCTGATTCTGCATTAGAAGGTTGGAGCCAGGGGAAGGGAGGTATGAGAGTTCTAGTAGCACTATATTCCTGAGAAGTCAGAGTTAATGGATGTAGCTTGTGAAACTACTGCAGTTATGTTCACAAATGGGTGGAGGGCACCATTTTGGTGAAGATAGCAGAGAAGTCAAAATCAGGAAATCATCAGAGAAATCTGCCACTGCAGCAGTGACACAGGAGAGTACTGCAGCAAAAGGTTTCTCTGATGTAAGCACAATGGGATGATTATATTTTTCATGTAGGAGTTGGCAGTTAAGTAAAAGATTGTCTGTTGAATTCACAGCGGATTTAATTCAGGAATAAGTAATAAGGGACTTTTTCTGCTTGTTGTGTGTTGATGTTAGGATTGTGAAAAACCGCATGGGATAGGGGTTATCCTGAAGTAATAAAGTGATTTTGTATAGCATCTTCCATGAGCTGTAATGTTAAATGGTGGAAGGAAACAATTAAAATATTTTGGTCAACCCAAAATGTTGTTTTTTTGTGGAAGTAATGAAAATTATGTAGCAGACTGCAGTAAACATAGATGTGCACAGCATGAGGACAGGGGCCATTCGCTAAAAACTTGTAAAATTCTGTTTGCAACATGTATAAAAGTGAGAATTTATTTTTAATTGTACTGATATTGTGGAAGAAGAGGGACAGTGAAATGCAAATTGTCTCTGATGATGAAAATTAGAAAGAAAGTTTATATGATTCTGAAAATGTTAGTCATAAAGGTGTGAGAAAGTGGTTTCTGAGGCAAGACAAATTAATATGCAGTTTACTATGAGTGTTGAAGTCATTGTGATAAAGAATAGGTTTGAGATTTTAAGTAATAAAAAAATGGCAAAGAAGAAGACATATCTCAGGTCTAAGACGAAGAGAGTAAGGACACAGGTAAAATGAAAAGTTATATATGGGATAAAGTACAGAAGAGAAAAATAAGGTTAAAGAAGGGGAGAAAGATTTCTCTTTTATTTCCATAAATGAAAATAGTATTAAAAGTGAGATTAGGAGGTTTGCAGTGGTGCAAAGGGGTTAAAATGATTTCTCTGTTATTTCCATAACCGTAGATAGCATTAAATGTGAGATGATGAGGATTGCAGTGGTGTAAAGGGGTTAAACAAGACTTAATTTATTTACAAGATATAAGGTTTGTAAAAGAAACTATATGATATAGATTTGAGCATATTTGAGGAAAGAACGTATGGACTCGGTGTAAAGAAGACTGTTCTGGCCTAGCTGTTTTAATTAACAGCAGACAAGCACAAGTACTAGATATCATTGTGGTAGTTCCAGGGACAATGGTAGGTTTGGCTGTTAAGAATATGTGTGGTGATAATACAATTAGTTACAATTTTTGCTTATACAAATATGAAAGACTAGAAATGCATATTAGTACAGTTAGAAAAAGTAGTGCTGATAAATATGCAAATTGTAGTAGTAGGGAACTTCAGTTGTGACTTGAGATGTAGAAAAATTATTTTGGGTGATGTTAAAATGTAGAAATTGTTTGAAAAAATTCAGGATTAGGTTTTAGGGAAAGCCAATGAGTACAATTATAGGAGATGGGTTTGGAAAATTGTGATATATTTCATTTTATTTCAAAGGCTTTAAAGGAGGTGATATCAAGAGTTAAAAGGGATGGATTTTTTGGGCCATAGCAATTTGAGCAGACCTGAGTAGGAATGAATATGTCATTAAGGAAGGGAGGAGTGCTAAGAGGTATACAATGAGCTGTGGGTATTTGCATATAATAAAAATCAGATGATCTGATGTTATCAGTGTTCATTCTATCCTTGACTGATGGGTTCAGATCCGATCCCTTGGATCCAGCTGAGACGTTGCTAAAGCTTGTAGCAACTAGAAACTCTGGTACTTCTCCCTCACTCATAATGCATCAACCCCAAGTACCCCAGATCTTGTTTGCCACTTTCAGTGAAAAATGTGATCTGCCAGTTACTCTCGAGCATTTTCAAGATGATAAGTAACAAAATTACACTCGGAGAAGTAAACGCCACACACTAACTGAAAAATAATGTAAAATAGCAAAAATATGTAACTTCTTGGTGTGTGCGACCATGCATCAAAAGAAAGTTCAAACGTAGCAACAGTTCTTCTTCAAATAAAACAGATTTTAATATCGTGCACTGGTAAGCGCTTTCACAATAGCTTCTTCAGACCAACAAGCACATTACTACAAACACTACTATAAATACTCAAACCAATTGTGACGTGACTTAATTATTAACCCTTCATTACCATTATGCATACTGAAATACATCAAAAACATTTCTTTTTTAAAAAATCATTCTTATGTACGCATGTTTAACTAACCACAATTAATGAAACAAATAAAAACACTTATTACTAAAATATATATAATGCAAAAAAATACATATACTAACTAGCAGCATGAATTCTATTGCACTGACAAAAATAACAAGTATGCAATTAATAATCATGGAAATCAACGGGCTTTTAAAATAGGTTTTAGTGAAGCTCTCTCATTGAGGCCATGACCTCTATCTGCCCTAAGTTTCAATATCCAAGTCAGTTCTCTTTTTTCAGTATTATTCCTAATATTTTCTTGTCTAATTATGGGATTAATGATATCTATAGCCATAAATTTAAATATATGATGATTATTAAATATCAGAACATGTTTAGCTAACGCATTATTCTGATACTGTGTTTTAATGACATATAAGTGCTCTCTAATTCTTGTCCAAAAAGATCTATTAGTCTTCCCTATGTAAAATGAACTACATGCTTCACATTCAGCTAAATAAACTATATTTGCTGTATCACAAGTGGCATTTATTCTAAAGTTACAAACGTGTCCTGTATCAGGGTGAATAAAGTAACCTTTATTATTAATGTGGCTACAATAATTACAGTGTCCACATGGACTAGTGTTACAGGTGTTACTAGATGTCTTCTTAGTAAAGTTAGAACATAACAGTCTCTTAAGATTAGGTTTATTTTTAAATCTAAATGATGGTTTATCTCCTACAATCTTTTTAAAATCAGAATTACTAGTAAGTACCTTCCAATGGTTGTTAATAATATTGTATAGAGCACTGTTATCATTCGTATAAAACATTGATATTTTTATATTTTCATCTTTGAACTTATTAACTTTATCCATTTCTATAGGTGTTGAAAAATATGGCGCAGCTCTATCCTGTCTAAGTATGTCTAAATCTGACAGGCTTCTATCTACTTCTATTGCTTTATATCCACGACTCGCAAGTCTATCTTTAAAATTATTTATAGCTTCATAGAAGCCTGTATCACTAGCATTCAAGCGAGAGATTTGCATACCTTGTCCCCTTTTAATGTTTTTAAAAATATAATGAGGATGCATGCTACTTCTATGCAATAAGTTATTTCTTTGGCACTGTTTCCTATATACCCCTGTATTAATATATTTACCCATAACTCTTTCCATGTATACATCTAGATATTCGATGTATACATTGGAATAGCTGTGGGTAAATTTCAAGAATCCAGTCATACAATTCATGTCGAGAATAAATTTGTCCAACTCTACAATGCTTCCATTCCAAAGCAAAAAAATATCGTCCACAAAACGTCAATAAAAATAAAACGTGTCTTCTGTAGATGTCACATTTGAACAAACAATTTTCCTCCCAATAGGCTAAAACCATGTTGGCGTAGCTATTGGCACAAGAAGTGTCCATAGCTACGCCATCACATTGAATGTAAAAACATTGTTCAAACACAAATATGTTGTTTTCTAAGGTCACTTCCAGAAAAAGACTTAATAAATCTATCTCTGGTCAAAGTCACTATGTAATTTCAAATACACTTTAACTGAATCTATACCAATGTCATTGGGTATTACTGTGAAAAGTGACTGGACATCTAAAGTGACAAAAATGTGTCAGAATTAATCCCCTGCATGTTACTATATTCATGCAAGTTCAACAAAAATTGTCTAGTATCTTTAAGGACATAAATATTGTCATTAAGTATAGGTCTCAGAGCTCTCTCTACATATATTGATAAAGGTTCAGTACACCAATCTTTCCCTGAGACTATGGGTCTCATTGGTGGCTTCATGCTATTTTTATGAATTTTAGGAAGTCCCTGTATATCAGGGATCATTGGAAATTCCACCAACAAATATTTACCCAAGTCTGAAGTGATGGCATTACTTTTAACTAAGTCTATAATTAAAGTAGAAATTTGATATTTAATTTCTTCAACTTTATCAATATTAATGAGTCTGTAGTGTTTCTCATCACTCAACAATTTATTCATAGCTTCTTGATATTTGTCATAGTCCATTATGACTATAGGACCACCTTTGTAGGTGTTGCTTGTAGCAACCAGAAACTCTGGAACTTCTCCCTCACTCATAATGCATCAACCCCAAGTACCCCAGATCTTGTTTGCCACTTTCAGTGAAAAATGTGATCTGCCAGTTACTCTTGAGCATTTTCAAGATGAGTTAAAATTTCTATTTTCTATTTTCCTTCATCTTTTTAACCTATTACCTTTTCCCTTGCCTTTATGTTACTTTAAGTAATTCTTAAATACCATTGTTAGTATTTTTCCTCTGGCCTGTTTCCTGCCTGTTTTGACTTTAACGGTAGCTCTTGTCTACCATTGTTGACTATTTTTTGTACCTGTCCTGTCACATATTAAAAAAAAAAATTTAATCTAGTAATAATAGATTTTTTCTTCCTTTCAGTCTATTGTTTTGAAATATGCCGGAAAAAGGGCCTGAGGGCTTTAAAAGGTGTATAAAGTGTGGGCATAAGCTTCTGTTATTGGATGCCCACATGTTATGTGCTTATTGCTTAGGGCCTCTTCATTTGCAGGTGGACTGCTCGACATACCATGAGTTTAACCCCAGGGCTCTGGTTGAGTTCAGAAATAAATTGATTCTCAAAGGGCTCACCCTCTTCAATCAGGGAGGCAATATCTGGAGGAAAGATCTCCCAAATTAAAGCCAAAGTCAAGGTCTTCAAAGCCTTCCTCTTTGTCTTCGGCTTTGGAGTCTTCTACACATAATTTGAAAAGAGATCCGACCTCACCCTCAGATCCAAAAAAACCAAAATTATCTGATCAGTCATTTTCAGATCCAAAGAAACAAAAATTGTCAGATTTGCAACTATCCTCATTGGATCCCGCTGTAGCAAGTCCTTCTACCTTTATTGTGTTGGCAAGGACCAGGTATTCAACTGCGGTGGATCCAGTACCCTCTAGGGTACCTTTCCTTTCTTGGATAGACCCAGGTCCCCTTCAGTCTTGTCTGCTCATTCGTCTAAGAGTCTTACAGAAGGAAAATTGGAAAGAGTGGTGAAAAAAATTCTCTTTGTGCAGGATCAAATGGGTGTCCCTTTGGCTCCTACCACTCTGGGTCAGGTGGTCCATTCCACTGCTACACCCCCACTACAAGTTCCTACTCTGACTCCTTCAGTGGTCTCAGAGTCCCTGGATCCTAGCCATCCAGATCCATCTGGCTAGGTTCTGAGCATTATCTAATCCTTGGATCCAAAGCTTACAGTAAGTGCTCCGATCTTGTTGGATCCAGAGAGCTCTCAGAACTGAAGCTTCCCTGTCAGATCCGATGTATTGGAGTCTACTCCAATTCTTTTAGAGTCACAGAGCCATCTCTGTGCCTTGGAGCCTCAACATTGGATAGCTTGGCTCTGGCTTCCACTTAGGGGCTTTTTCCCTCAGAGAAGGGGAAGGCTGCAATCCAAAAGCTTGTTTTTTTGGATCTGAGGTCTTCCTTTTCTCTGGGTGATCAGCCTTTGAGACGGTGAAGAGAGTTTTCTCTGCCTCGGCAGAATGGACAGATCCAAACCCCTTGGATCCTAAATCTTCTACCCTGACATTTCAGTGTTAAGCGTTATACCAAGTCATTCCACAGGGACAGCCAGTACCAAGACCCCAGGCTTCCCCACAGGGAATCTTGATTTCTTCTGATATCTCTCCAGAGCATCCCACAGAGTAGGTCCCTAAGAAGAAGACATGCAAAAGGAAGCACCTGAACTCCACAGAGGAGTCTATCACAGAAGATGCAGACTTTGATGAAGGTGAAGGGTCCCCTGGTCATCTCCTGAAGATGTCTCATTTGGAGACATTCTAGAAATCCTTAAAGAGAGAGGTGGCTGGACACCCAGCAGCCTTTCATTTGTATTCCTGGAGGCCTTTGGTAGTGGCCCATCTACCTTCTGGGTGACTCCACCTGCCAGCTAGCATCGGACATGGAAGGGACCTGACACCATTAAGCCTACCGTTAAGCCTATACCTCAGAAAACCAGATTATGGCACCACCTGTAGGCAAGCAGTTTTGGGGGAAGGAGTACCCACTGATGTCATGGTCATAGCGGGGGCCACCAAAAAGGAACTTGCCAAGGAAAGTTCCACTGTCCATCTCTCCAACAGGGAGTCTTGGGCGATGGACAGATTTAAGAAGCATGTTTATGCTTCACTGGCCTTTGCTTTAAGTACACTGAGTTGTTTGGCACATTTTACATGTCAGAGGGATTTGATTAAGGAGTTGCCGAATACCCTTTCAGGAGCTGTTTCTGATGAAGTTCAGTCATCTGTGGCTTCTCAGTTAGTTCCCTGTATCCATTTCCAATTCCTCCATGAGGATAGTTTCTCATGTAGCTAAAGAGACTTCAAAGGAATTGGGTTCAGGCATTTCCATTAGGAGGCATGCCTGGATGCATTTATGTGATTTTGCAGACACTTCAAGTTTTCATTCCTCAATGCTCCCTTTGACTGCATGCTTTTGTTTGGTCCCAAGGTAAAGGACACACTATACAGGTGTGAAAAGGATGGAAAGACCCTGTCTGCCATGGGTGTATGTTTTTCGGCCCTGCCATGGGTGTATGTTTTTCAGCCCCTCAAAGATCCTTTTCCAGGAATCAACGAGGTGGTTAAAAGATGTGGTTCAAAATGTCTCAGGGTCCATTCCAGGACACTTGGAGGAGATTCCCCCAGAGGCAGAGGATGGAACTCTAACAGATGACAATGCCCATGTGGCAGAGGTGACCCAACAAACCAAGGGTCCAGAGAATCCTTCCCTGACAGACCCTACCAGCGCACCTGAAAGGAGGCCTGATGCTCACCTTTGGAGGTTGTCAGGGGACATTTATCCCTGCACCAGAGAGCCTGGCTACACTTAACAAAAGATACTTGGGTGCAGAGGATTATTTCCAGGGGCTGTATAATTCCCTTTTTCCTTCCTCCTCCAAAATCAAGAAAAATCCCCAATGTTCCATGCAGTCAAAGGGAACAAGAAGCAATTCAAATTCAAAAGCTGTTAGACAAAAGAGTCATCCAAGTGGTCCCACCAGTCTGGATAGACTCTGGAACTTACTGAAGGTTCTTTTTAGTGCCAAAGAAAACAGGGGGACTGGAGACCAGTTTGGGATCTCAGCATCTTAAACAAATCCGTTTGACAAACCAAGTTTTGGATGGTCACTGTTCAGACCATTTTCCCTTTTCTGGGCAAGGACGACTGGATACACTCAACAGACCTTCAGGATGTGTACTGTCATATAAATATGAGCAGATGATTCAGAAGGTATTTGCTCTTCTATCTGGAGCCATTCATTACCGTTTCAGAGTTCTGCCCTTTGGTCTCACCACAGCCCCCAGGGTGTTTACTAAGTGCATGGCAGTAGTAGCAGCTCACTTCAGACTGCAAGGATTATAGGTGTTTCCATATCTAGATGACTGACTCATTTAAATTATAAGAAGTCCCAGTTAGAACCAACTCAAACTCGAGAATTCATAGGAACAAGTCTCAACACAAAGGCACCATAGCTTCACTACCACCCTCAAAAGTTCAGACCATAAGATCACAGGTCAAGAAAGATAATCTGCAGTATCAAGATTTCAGTCTGCCTGGTCCTTCATGCTCTGGGATCAATGGCAGTGGTGGTAACATTAGTACCTTTGGCCAGAATTTACATGAGAATACTTCAGTGGATGCTACCCACACAATGGTCAATACTTTACCAACCAATGTCTTATCACATGTGAATCACTGAGGCATGCAAGAGAGATCTCAGGTGCTGGATTCGCTCTGATCAAGTTCTACAAGTCTGTCTGTTTGTTCTTCCTTAGCTCAAGGCCATAGTGACCATGGACACATCCCAACTGGGGTGGGTGGGGTATTTTATGGGGAAAAAAGTCCAAGGCACTTGGTCCCCCAAAGAGGCCAGCATGCATATCAATGTCCTAGAGATGAGAGCAGTGCTTTCAGTGTTGGAGGCCTTCCAGGATGCTCTTCCCTTGGGGACAGTTGCAAGTCAAAAGGACAGTATGTCAGTAGTTTGGTACATCAACAAGTAAGGAGGGACCAGATCCTACCCCTTGTGTCGAGAAGCTCTCAGAGTTTGGCAATGGGTGATCTTATCCAACCACTTTCTCATAGCAATGTGCATTCTGGGGAAATCCATTTGTGACAGCAGACAAACTGAGCAGGTACATTCTTCTACCTCATGAATGGTCCTGCAACAAGAACATCATGGAATTGATTTTCCATCAATGGGGCCAGCCTTGCTGCGATCTATTTGCTTCCCCCCAAACAACAAATGCAGCAGCTACTTTGCCTTATGTCCTGTACAGGGGGAATCCCCAAGGGATGCTCTACTTCACAATTGGAACCCCAGTCTACTCTATACTTATCCATCCATTCCATTACTTCCAAAATTCCTACAGAAATCTGCCATGTTGAAGAGCAAAGTCATCCTTATTGCACCCTTCTGGCCTTGACAGATTTGGTTCCTCTACCTTGGCCTCACTTGCTTCAACAACCTTGGATTCTGGATCCAACTCCAGACCTCCTTTCTCACCCGACAGGCATGATTCATCCAGACAACCAACCTCAGGCTGACTGCCTGGGTTCTCCAGTTCTATTTATAAGTAGACAACCTATGCTCTTGTCATCTGTCCATTAAATACTTTTATCTTCCCATAAACTTTCTACCAGAAAATTCTATTCCAAGAAATGGAGGAAGGTTTGTTTACTGGGCTCATCAAAATAATGGTGAACCTTTTTATGCCCTGATACATAGCATCCTTGAATTTTTGACACATCTTTTTAAAGAAGGAGCCAGTGTGTCTACGGTTAAAGTTCAGTTAGCAGCAATATTAAATTTTCACATTGGTTTTGATGGTTCTTCGCATCTCATAAGTTGAGCAAAACCTTCTTGAAAGGCACTCTTCTTCTGAGACCCCATTTAAAGAATCTACTCCCCCATGGTACCTGAATCTAGTACTGCGGCTCTTACTCAGTCCCTCTTTGACCCACCAGCTCCATGTGACCTTAAATATCTTTCTTGGAAGACAATTTCTGGTTGCTCTTACTTCTGCCAGACAACTTTCTGAGATTTAAGCCTTGTCCTCTAAACCATCATACTTCATTTTTCACAAGGATAGGGTTACATTACAGACTAATGCATCCTTTCTTCCTAAGGTGGTGTCAGAATTGAATATCAATCAATCTATTAATTTACCAGTATTCTTTCCTAAATTTGCTAACGATGCAGAATACATGTTGCATTTATTGGATATCCAGAGGCAATTACATTTTTACTTATGTAGAACAAAAGACATCAGAAAAACTGGCCAATTGTTTGTTTCATTTGCAGATGTAAAACTGGGAAAACCAGTTGCAAAAGTTACATCATCTGAGTGGCTAACTTATTGTATTTTATTTGAGATTAGAACACACGAGATCTGACTTTAACGACCTTTCACATCACCAGAAAAGTTTTCCAGGAAAAGAGGCAGTTGGCCAACATGGGGAACTTTACCCTTTTTCCCACTATATTGCAATCTTGGAGTTGGTATATTTAGTTAGTGTGGAGGGGATCAGCCCCCCCAAATTGGGCAAGTGGTTGTTGAAGCCCCTCACTTGGGTGAGTTTGAATTGCTTCGATGTGTTATTTTTCATGTTGGCCAACTGCCTCTTTTCCTGGAAATCTTTTTTGGTGATGTGAAAGTTCGTTAGTTAGGTTTTGGTATTGGCGTCTCAATTACATGAAATTTGGGTAAGTGGAATTTCAGTCTACTCAAGTAGACCCAATAAAACATATACAATGGTGCATAATGAGCTAGGTACTGGTTTAGATGTGGAAAGTAGAGGTATAAGGAAGTAGTAGATGATTTTGAAAATCAGAAAGGAATAACATAGAGCATTAGGAGAAAGGAAGTTGTACGAGTTGAACAAATTGAGCTATAGATATATTATAGACAAAACTAAATGGTCAAAACAAGAAAGAGGAAGTGGTTTTGTGGTTGGATAGGAAGGTTAATAAAGATGAGGGCTGCATAAGGATGATTAGAATTGTTCAAAACTAAAGATAAGCACACACGGGAGATTGAGATATGTATATGAGTAAAGGAGATGTTTTGTGAAAAAAGTGATATGAGGAATGTAAGATGGAAACTGAAAAAAAAATAAAAGAATACAAAGTTGTTGGATAAAAAAAATGTTTGAGTGAACTGAAAAAATTATTGAAAAAGAAGATGAAAGATGGTGTCCGGGTAAACTTGGGCTAAGGTGCAGATTACTGAGGGTGACATGCAGACTTTTGTAATAGTGCTAAATGAATGCTTGTTAATGCTAAATATTTTAAGAGATGAGGAACTTTGTAGAGGAGGGGTTGAAAAGATTTTTATTTAAAAAAGGTGAGAGAAATAATGAATTGACAGCTTATATCCCTTTTTAATGTTGCTTATAAGATAATGATGAAAATTCTGTGGAATAGATTTAATGTACTTTAGTCAGTGGTAGTTAATGTATTTGAGATTAAGGACAGGAATGTTAGATATATTGGCATCAGTTAAGTAAATATTAAATTGGATTAGGATGGAGAATGTAGAGGGGAAAATGGTAGCTAGTAATATAAAGAAAATAGTTGACAGTGTTCAGCATGACTGTATGTGGGACATGTTAGGACAATATGGAGATGGAGAAATGTATTATGAAGTTATTGAAAGGAGTTTATGTGAGCATTTTGCTGAAAGTGATGGTGAATGGGAATGACAGAAGATTAGGATGGAAAGAGAGGTTAGAGCTGTTCCATGCGTGGCATTTTATTTTGGTAATTAAGCAGTTTTAGAAATGGTTAGAAAATAAGAGGAAGGAGTAAATATAGTTTACAGGGATCAAGCAGGGTTGCAATTATCACAAGTCTTGCAGATAATTTACTCATAATGGTGAGGAACAGAGACTGGGTAGGAGAGGGGGGAAAGTATTGTACAGATGGCTGAAATGGGTGGGTTTGATTCTGAATGGGGAAAACAACAATGACTTTGGAGATTAGGTTAGAATTGGGATATATAGTTTTCAAAGAATATAACAGAAATATTAGAAATACCTTTGGTGATGAATAGAAGTAGATGAACAATAGGAAAGAAGTTTTTGGGGCATAAAAGATATTTTTCAGGTTTTAAAGGGTTTTAGGGTGGCATTTGAAAAATATATATTTGCTTCATTCAGTTGTACTTAGGAAATTAGCTTATTAGGGGTTATATGATGTCGGGAAATTTTGAAGAGGAAACTTTGGAAATTTTCTTCAGGGAAGTCTAGGCTGAATATGGTGAAAAGAAAGATAATATGTAATAAAAGTAAGGCAACTAGGGTTAATCAACCCTATAGTATATTTAGCATCATTGCATATCTTAGTGAATAAGAATCAGGAATTGTGGAATATTATAGGACAGATAAGGGAAATGTGGATTTAGTTTGTGAGGCAGAAGAATGTTATAACAAATGGTTATTGTGAAAATTGAACATGGAAAGTTTGCCCAAGGAAATATAACAGTATGAATTAGTTATGAGCTTATTTTATATTGATCTTTGGGAGAATATTCAGAGTAATATTAAAGAAGCAGTGCAGAGAATCAGAGAAGGAAGGAAAAGTTTATTGAAATATAAGAATGGAAAGATATAGGATATATGTCTTTATACAGATATATATTGTGGAGGCTAGCAGTAAATTTTCAGAGAAGGGTAGTGCTGTATAAGCCATATACAGAAAAATATGTAATGCATGTGGTGAGGAGGAAACTAATGAGTATGTGTTTATGCATATTGGATTTAATATGGTGCTGTGTATGCACTGTGGTTTGGAGAAAGGCAGATTTGCAAAGTTGGATAAAGTTATTTTATCTTTTATATGGTAGTTGTAGAAAGTAAGATGTAGGAGTTATATAATAAGGAATGGGACTGAAATTATTTGGTGTTGCTAACAAAATTATGGTTACAGAACAGAAACTGTAGTCAGAGGACTGATAAAAGTGGTTATTTTGTAAGTAAACAGTTTTTCCTTTTCTTCTATTTATTTCAGTGTTAAAGATGTGATTTTAGTAAATCAGCCCTACTCTTTTTAATAAGTGTTATGGAATATTTTACATCTAGGTGAGCTACCACCATCTCAGGCAGGTAAAATTTTAGTTTAATATCTCATTCAAAGGACAGCATATTCAAGTATGCAGCTTACCCACTTATGCTGCACTGCAGTTTCAGTACTGGAAAATGAATCTAAGTAGCTGGTGTGGGAGTAGAACCCAAAGTTTTTGTATCTTTCAGCATCAAAGGTGAGTATGCTACTTGTTGAGACACTGACCCTGTTTTCTTGTAAAATTACAAATCACATACCATTTCAACTTGCACCTGCTTGCATCTCAGCTGGCTTATTCAAATCATGGCACTTGAACAAAGGTGACTAACTTCTTCAAAATGTAGAACTATTTTCATCATAGTTCCATTAAAAGGCTTCATCTTGTTCTTGCAGCTTTGTTAGAGACATATTAATCAGAGACAAATTGCATACAAACATTGCAAGATATGGTATCATTCCTGGAAACATATTTCATGCCTGCTTGACATTCTTACATCAGACATCAGTTACTAGTTTTTCTGCTAGAATATGACCCACTGGTTCAGGCTTGTCACTCTTTTATTTGCTCTTACTTCATTTGGCATGATGATTTAGCAATTGTAATAGTCTGTTGTCATGCTTTTGTTTATCTCACCCCACATCAATAGATAATTTCTGTTTTCAACACTTTACAACTAACAGCTTTTTGAAATACTGTTGGTGTTAATGAAACATCAAATGGAAGTCTAAGGAATCCATACCTCCATATCAGTATAACAGTTTGGAGCTATCCATCTTTAACTGCTAAACCTATGACTTCCATGTAGTACTTAAAAGATTAGCATGTCATTATTGAGACTACTTTTTCAACTGAAACAAAATGGGCAATGCATTCTTTTAATCATTTTATTCAAATCTTATGTTCAATACTGGTGTGAAACTTGTCTTTCTTAACAGTAGCCATAATTCTCACCTATTCTGTTACCTCTAGTTCCCTAATGATGCATAAGATTTCCATTCACTTCCTAATTCATTTTACTTCCTAGAGATGCTGGTACTTAACTGGGAGTATATATCCACCAGATTTTATTGATATTATCCTGGCAAGCTTTCTAAACTATACCCAAGTTAACATAGTCATGCAGAGTGTTACTCGTATGCATCTGCACAATACACAAAATCTGTTTGCATGTATCTGATTCTGTACTCTACTTTGCACTATGAATTTGTTATATAATTTCTAGCATCTCATGAACCTAATTCTCAAACTGTCAATATTTGCTTAAGTGCTACAGTTTGCAGAAAGGTTTTGTGTTTTTTAAATTCACGTCAGTAGTTTTTAACCTAATAGCTCAATCCATGAATGACCAGAATATGTTAACAGGATACACTCAGCTTAGTTTCAAAAGGATCTTCAGATAAAATATCACGATTTAGCCAGACCTCCAAACTTGTGAGTCACTCCTTTGCCTGTTGCAAGCCTGTAAACAGCCACCACCATCCATGGAGTTTACCAGGTAAGGAGAGAAATAGAAGTTGATTGCCAGACCTTTCTTTTGTATCACACATGATCACATACGCACCTACATACAATTTATAAGCTGCCATTCTACTTACTTTACATTTTTGGAATGTGAGAGGAAACAGAACACATGAAGAAAACCTACATGAACAGAAGAAGAAAATGTAGATAACTACATGTGTCCTAAAGTCAACATCCTTGCCAATTTATTCTGCCAGTTTGATTTGCATTCATGGCCCAGTGCTTCAAGGTACTTTGTAGTGTTCACAAAATCATTTTTCCCTATATAATCTTGTATATTACCAACCAGATTTATTTGTTACACTACCCATTTCCATATGTCTGTTCAATAGCATCCAAATTATTTTAAAAGCTTTAGTTTTTGCTTTCACATATCCTAGAAATTCCCTTTTCTTTCACAGATACTGCAAGATTTATTCAGAATAAACCTGTCTGTTATGCTTATCGTGTAAACTAGCATGTGTGGCTTGAATTTCAGTTGCAGAGACATTTTCTTTTTCATTTACCACAACAGTGCATTTTCACATGGCTCTCCTTTTCATTTCCATGACTTTTCCAATGCATCCTTACATTATTCCTCATATTTGATTTGACAAACAATTTAATTACTTGCATCATTTTCTGTTTACTTCTTTTAAATGTTTATTAGCTATTTAATTTACTGTTGATACATTCATATATTTAAGTAAGAACAGGTCTGTTTCCCTTAATAGCCTTCCCTTATTCTACAATTTCTTATACCACATGCTTTTGTGTCTCTTGTTAGTGAATTGTGCAGCTCACTAAATCCAAAGCCTTTGGCTCTGTTCTTTGGCTTAGTAATAGATGTTATAATCTATGTAGCACTTAACGAACCAATGGAAAATAACTGACAAATTATTTTTACATTTACAGTAATTCTTGAATTTCTATGCCTTGTTATTTTGTCCTCCTCCTCTTCAATAAAAGTACAAAAGTCAGATACCTTTAAGGGATCTTTTCAGCTGATATGCAGGAGTGTAGCACGCTTACCTTTTCAGGCTTTTTGGGTAATACACTCACAGTGAGACATAAATTTAATAACTAGATCCAAATCTGCCTGTTTTGTGTTACATTTCTTGAAGTGAGAAGCTTCTTGGTGGTTAGGCACATTTTTCCCAGAATAAATTGTACTTCCATTCTTCTAAATACAAATGCTTGAAACCAAATGTATTTCTTCACTTCTGTAATATATTTTATAGGTTCATAGGTGTGTACTAGTCTAACAGCCCTGGAGTCTATATAAGCCTAGCCCAAGAAGATTCACTGGCATCATGCCACCCAAAGTTAGTTCCCAGTGCCCCTGTCAAGCAAGGCCAATGAAGTGATCCCTGGGGTGAACTTCCTATTGCCCATCCACTTGTCAAGATTTCTCTTAAAGAAGGGCAGTGAAGTGCTCTGCTTGACGTGAATGGGAAGTTTCTTCCTGAATATGAGAAGTCTCTGGGTTAGGAACCTGTCCCTCCAGCATGTCCTGCTTATTGTGGTAATGAGGTTTAGGTCCCTGGAGCATGTGGTACAAAGGGATTGGGATTTCTTTAGGTACAGCATATCTAGCAGCTCTGGGTCAGACATAGCTTTGTAGGCCAAGCAGAGATTGCCGCTAAGTAGGCGATAAGAGACAGTATAGCTGGAGTATTTTGAGTCTGGCCGTATAGGACATATGTATAAGGCCTAAGGTCCTCTTAGTAAGGTATTTTTGTGGCCTATCCAGTTGTTGTAGGTGTCTAGTGAGGTGCATACCAAATGAGTTGTATTCTATAATAGGTCTAATGAGGGATGAGTAGAGAGGGATTATGACCTCTTTCTTCCTGGATGAGAAACCTTTTGTAATGAGATGTGCCACACAGAAGGACTTTCTGACTACAGTGGCAATGTGGTTATCAAAGGAGAGGTTGCTGTCAACCTGTGTCCATCACGCCTATGTGGTAGTTCATGGGCACTGAATTTTTCCCAAAGGGAATGACAATGCATTTTTTTGGCATTGAGCTTAAGGCCATGGTTCTGGCACCAGTCATTGGTGTCAGTGAGATCATTTTGTAGAATTTCTACATCAGTTGGATAATCAATAATGGCTCCCAGTTTGCAATTATCTGCAAACTTGGTCAGCCAGAGTCTTTTTGTGTTGGCTTGAACTTCAAAGGAGTAGAAGCCAAACAAGAGAAGACCTAGGACCGATCCCTGTGGGACACCACTTGTAACTGGTCGGTAGTCAGATTTGGAGTCTGCTACTTTCACAGTGTGGGTTCTGTCATTGAGCCAGTTTGCAACCCATCTTATGACATAGGGGTTTATGCCTAGTTTAGTGAATCTATCTATGATTCCTGAGTGAAGAATGGTGTTGAAGGCCTTGGCAAGATCTAGGTAGGCTGTATGAACTACCTTGTCCTCATCCACAGCTCTGGTGACAGAATCAAAGAAGTCTATCAGGTTGAGCAGGCATGGCCAATAAAATGAGCCCTCTGGCCAATAAATGACTACATTGTAAGTCCTTATGTGTATTTCCCAACTCATATATCCCAGACAGACACCTACTGCTACAAGATGAATAAACCTAGTCCACCAAATATAAAAACACCATAGAAGAGACTGACAAGTGCAATTCAGGTTGAGCAGGCATGGTCTACCTTTCACAAACCCAAACTGTGTGAAGTCCAGAGTTTGGAGATTCCCTATGTCCTTATTTATAAAGTCCATGGTGATGCACTCAATAGCTTTACATATCAGACTCTTCAGGCTAATGGGGCAGTAGTTCCCAGGGTCTGTAGTCGCTCCCTCTTTGTGGAGTGGGATGACCATAGCAGTGCGCCATTTGGTAGGAACAAAGCCTGAAATGAGGCTGTGATTGAACAGAGTACTCAGGTGTGGTGCCAGTTCACTTTGTAATTCATGTAGAACACAGCCAGGGATATTATCAGGTCCCATGGAAGCTGTATTCTTGGCTTTGGACAATGCAGTTTTTACCTGTGTAGCCATGATAATAGGGACTTGGCATTCCTCGGGTATTGTGATAGCCCCTTTAGGAGGTGAAAGGGGGGTAAAGTTTGCACTGAACCTGTCAGCCAATATGTTGGCAATATCAGTTTGTTCTGTATATGTATTGCCATTGTGCTGTAACTCAAAGCAGATCTGAGTATTGCCATGTAGATTCTTGACATAACTATAGAATGCCTTGTGGTTGTCTTTAGAATTTTGTTTTTGTATCTAACTTTAGAGGATTTGATGATGGATCTCAGTTTTTTGCTGAGGCTGACAAGGGAGTTTTTCCAGTCTTGGGACTTCTCCCTTTTCTGCATCATTTTTTTTTCCTTCTGTTGTAGAGTTTGTTTATGGTAGGGGAACACCAGATTGGCTTCCTTTTTTTGGAGGAGACCATCTTGGTTCTGTTTTGTATGGCCTGTTCCATGAACTTCTGTATGTGCTCATACAGTGCATTGCTGTATGATTCAGTCATGCACCTATTTTCCATTTGCATGGGTGTCATGAATTTAGCCACCTTTGTTTTTAGAAGTTTAAAATTGGCTTTGGAGAAGTTTTTTATAGTGGTTTCCTTTAATGGGATGAGAGTGGGATGTGGATATCTGATTAGCTTATGGTCAGATCTGACCAGAGAGGAGTTGATTACTGGTGTAGAGCAACAGTTGCCCATGTTAGTAATGACCAGGTCAAGGATGTTTCTACCCCTGGTGGGGGCAAGAATGAATTGGTCCAGGGCATTGGAATTAATGAATTCCAGAAAACATTGAGCAAGTGTGTTGGTACATGAGTAATTTTCTCAGTTAATGGAGGAGTAGTTAAAGTCTCCCAGTATAAGGGTATTGGGTTGTACCCTAATATTTTTCAGTGTGTTTAGGAATGTGGAGTGGGAGTCTTGGGATATGGTGGGGGATCTATAGCAGGCTATAACCTGGATTGCAATTTTACCCAGTGTTAGTTGTACCTGAAGTATCTGTGATGTGTTATGTTGGACTAGTAGTCTGGAGGTGTGCATATCCTTTATGAATATGGAAACACCACCGCCTTTAGTGCTTTGGTCCAGGTTTAGGGGTCGAAAGGTGTGGTATGAATTATAGCCTGGTAATACTAGGGTGTTCTACAGAGCCTTGAACTGGGTCTTGGTCATTACACAGATGTCAATGTTCTCCATTTTAAGGGGTGCTTTGAGTGAGTGCATTGTGAGATTTAGACTTCTAGCATTGAGTAGCATAATCCTCTGATTTCATTTGCTTGTAGCTGTTATGGTGGCAATTTTCACTTCGGGACATTGCCTAAAAAATGCACTATAAGGGTGGCAAGAGCCTTGGCCAGTATCCAGAACCCTGGGGTGACAGGGGCAGGCCATCTCTGGTGAAGCATTGAGGTCTGTTGATCACGTCATCCCAGGCAGACAGATACTGAATCCCCTTAGAATGACACCAGAAACTTAGCCAATTGTTGAAGTCAATCATTTTCTGCTTGTACTGTGGTGTCACTCTGGGTGACGGTAGGATGCTACTCACAGCTAGGGTCATACCTGCCTGGACTACAAGATCTGAGAACTCCTGTATGCCTTTTTGCATGTGGTCCAGGGAGGTATGTCTCAGGTCATTCACACCAACATGGACAATGACAGAGTCATATCTGTACTTGTTGTGGAGTGACATAAGTGAATGGGTTATGTGGCGGATCCTGGAACCAGACAGGCCGTTGACCGTAACTTTCTCCTTATTCAACCTAGTGAGTTGGACATCAGTGTGCCTTACTATTGAGTCACCTTTGACTAGTGTATTGGTAAGTTGTTTTTGCCTTATGGGCTTTGGTTGATTGGCACACTGTTTATGTCAGCTATGTGTCTCATGGTTTGTGCTGGGATGTGGTGGCTGTTTGCATTTCTGCTTCAGAGGTCTCTGTTGTTTGGACAGATTCTTATTGACAGCCTCCACAAACATAGCTGTGCATTTTGTGTTACTATGTGAGGGTTGTAGTGGTGTATGTTCTGGAGGGCTATGTGTTGAATGTGGTGTGGTGCAGGTGTTAACCTTCTCCTCTTGACTGGCTAATCCAGTCTGGGCTGGAGAGTGCTTGGCTTCCATTTTGGCTATATATGTCCATCTCACACAAGTCATAGTGTTGGGAGGTAAGAGGAGAGGAGAGGGTTTTGCTACATTGCCTCAGGATGCCCAAGTTCACCAGGTTGACAGGAGATAGCACAGGAAACTGACCTTTAGCTCAGGTGAGCTTGGCCCCTAACTTGGCTTCGGAGCCATCTCTTGTGGCACCAGGGACACCTTCCGATTCCTCGGAACCAGGGGCCTCTTCAGGCCATGAGAGAGGGGCTTTCACAGCTATGAGTAAGGCTCTGTCCCCAGGGACGTCCACACTGTTGGATCCAACCATTCCTTCCCCTAAAGCACCAGTATCTATCTCTGCACAGATGATTTCAAAAAAGCGGAGAGACCCTATGCCTCAGGATGCCCCATTGGGTGAGCCTTACTCTTCCAAAATCTCTTCGGAGTACCCATCCGAAGAGGTCACTCAGAAGAGACTATGTAAGAGGCAACATCTAGACTCCCTCTACGAAACATCTAGACTCCCTGGAGGAGTCATTCACTTCAGATATGGATCTCGAGGAGTCAGAAGGGTCCCCACAGTCACCCTCTGAGGATGTCTCTTTTGCAGACATCTTGGAAATCCTTAAAAAGAGAGGCAGCTGGAAGACCATTACCCCTTCTGATGAGGAGTTCATGTACCTGCAGGCTTTAGGGTCTCAACCTTCATCCACCTGTCTCGTCTTTCTATGAACTTGTGCAGTTGATTTGTTGAAAGGCATGGGAATCTCCAGACACAGTGGAACCTGTCCTGAGGAGGCCTAACAAATTAATTACCACCCAGACTACAAAACCTTCTTAACAAAGGGAGTTCCTGTAGATGCTATGGTGGTGGTGACAGCGGCCACCAAGAAGAAACTATCAGAGATTTCCACATCTGTCCATTCCCTGAACAAAGAGTCATGTACGATGGGCAGGTACCGAAAGCGCATGTTCTCCTCAGCGGCCTTTACTCTTGGGTCGCTGAATTACCTTACACATTTTACGAAGTTACAGAGAGATCTCCTAAAAGAGCTTGGAGTAGCTGCTGGAGTAACAGATACGGAAATGTTCACAGCTTGCCACCCTCAACTCTGTAGTTAACTTGTCCATGAGGCTAGTTTCCTATACAGCCAATGGAGCGAGCAGGTTAGTGGGTTCCAGAATTGCCATTAGGCAACATTTCTGTATGTGCTTATGTAGTTTTGCTGAACCTTTCAAGTCATCCTTTACCAATACCCCCTTTGATGGCTCATCCTTGTTCAGGCCTAAAGTTAAGGAAACTCTTACCAGGTGTGAACAAGAAGGAAAGACTCTCTCTGCCTTCGGAGTCCATTTTTCCACACCTTCTACACCCTATCCCAAGGGTCAAAAGGGAGGAAAAATGTGGTTCCAAAAATCCCAGAGGGCCTTTCAAGACACACAGGGTGAACCTTCCTCCAGGGGCAGAGGAGGAGGTAATAATGACCACGTGGCAGAGGGGGGTCTGCAACATTAGGGCAACCACAAATCTTTCTTTGGTAAGCCCTTTCAGTGCTCCTGAAAGGATACCCATATTTCACCCGCTGGAGGCAGTCGGGGTCGCTTATCTTTGTACCCTCAAACTTGGCTAAAAATAACAGACAAGTGGGTGCAAAGCATAATATCCAGAGGCTATTCGATCCCCTTTTTACTACCACCACCAATATCGAAAAAAATCCCAGAAGTTCCTCCCAGTCACAGGGACAAACAACCTTAGAAATTCAAGAGTTGCTACAAAAAAGAGTCATCCATCCAGTCCCCACAGACCAGAAAGATCAGGAACTTACTCAAGGTTGTTTTTAGTTCCAAAGAAAACAGGGGATTGGAGACCTATTCTGGATCTCAGCTAACTAAACAAATCAGTAAAAACGACAAAGTTCCAGATGGTCAGATTACAGTCAATACTTCCCTTTTTAGGGAAAAACAATTGGATGTGCTCTATAGACCTCCAGGATGCATACTATCACATAAAAATGGACAGGCCATCCAGGCATCACCTGCGTTTTTGGCTGGGAGCCAGTCACTTCCAATTAAGGGTTCTGCCCTTTGGTCTCACTACAGCCCCCAGACTGTTCACCAAGTGCATGGCAGTAGTCACGGCTCACCTGAGGTGTTTAGGATTCCGGGTGTTTCCATATCTGGATGACTGGCTCCTAACCACCACCAAGCATCTACTCATTCAGGCAAGAGATGCTACTCTGGAACTCTGTGCTCTGCTAGGAATTTTAGTAAATTACAAAAAGTCTGCTTAATTGCCATCTCAACATATTGTTTTTATAGGTGCAGAATTAGATACCAGAAAAATGATAGACTTCCATCAGGCAGGGTTCAAACTCTTCGATTTCAAGTTTCAGATCTTCTCTTCAAAATAAAAGTTCAGGCAATGACAGTCCTAAAGGTACTGGGGACAATGGCAGCAGCAGTAAATGTGATTCCTCTGGCAAGACTACACATGAGAATCCTCCAATGGTTCCCTTTCACACAGTGGTCCATACAGGACCTCCCCATGTCCCACTACACAACACTGACGGCATCCTGCAGAAAAGACCTCTACTGGTGGATTCACTCCAACCAGGTAACGGAAGGTCGGTAGTTTTCTCCCCCCACACTGGTAGCCAAAGTGACCATGGATGCTTCCCAGATAAGGTAGGGGGAGATTATCTGGGAGGAACAGTCCAAGGCACTTGGCAGGACTACGAGGCTCATTTGCACATCAGTGTACTAGAGATAAGAGTGGTGCATATGGTATTGCAAGCACTCCAGGAATCTCTCCTAATAGGTACAATTGTGATACAGACAGACAATATGTCAGTCATATGGTATGTAAACAAACAAGGAGGAATTAGATCTTATCCCCTTTGTCAAGAGGCCCAAAGAGTGTGGCAGTGGGTGACATCCTCCCAGCGCTTTCTAGTAGCAAAGCACATCCCGGGGAAATCCAACGTGATAGTGGACAAGCTAAGCAGATCAAGCCTTATGCCACATGAGTGGTCCCTAAAGAAAGAAGTATTGGAAATGATTTTTTACAAATGGGGCCAGCCTTGCTGTGACTTCTTTGCCATGGTCATGAACACAAAATGCAGCAGCTTCTTTGACTAATCCCCTCAGTGGGGGAGTCCATAAGGGGTGCACTCATACATGATTGGCCTCCGGGACTCCTATACACCTTTCCTCCCCTTCCCCTAATACCCAAAGTTCTTCAAAAAGCCAATGCTCCAGGAAGGAACCTAATTCTGATTGCACCTTACTGGCCTCGTCAAATCTGGTTCCCCTTTTTGAAGCCTCATCTCCAGGAAGATCCTTGGATTCTGGACCTGGTGCCAGACCTTCTGACCCATTTGTCAGGGACTCTCCATCCATCTCTTCACTCCCTGAAATTGATAGCATGGCTGCTCCAGTTCCAAATATAGCCAGGCTACACAATTTTACCCCAGAAGTCTAACAGATCCTGATTTCTTCCTATAAGATGTCTACAAGAAAATTGCACATTAGTAAATGGAAAAGATTCTCAATTTGGGCATCACAGAATCAAATTGGCCCTTACTCAGCACCACTTTCTTCCATTTTAGAGTTCTTGGTTAAGCTGTTTAATGAAGGGGCAGCTGCAGTGACTATTAGGGTCCAATTAGCACCAATCTCTAACTTCCATATTGGCGATGAGGGCATAAATATTATGTCTCATAAACTATCAAAGGCCTTTTTGAGAGGAACAAACTTAAGACCACCCATAAAACCACCCCTTCCACCATGGAATCTTAATTTTATTTTGTCATGTATAATTCTTCCTCCATTTGAACCATCAGCATCTTGTGACCTAAAATTTCTGTAGTGGAAAACTGTATTTCTAGTGGCAATCACATTACCCAGAAGAGTTTCAGAGTTAAAGGTGTCGATCCAACACAAATACTTGATATTCTATAATGATGAGTTTCTCTATGCAGAAATCCCTCCTTTCTCCCAAAAGTGTGTTCAGAGTTCAATCTAAACCAATCAATAGTCCTGCCAGTGTTTTTTCACAAATATGGCAGTAAGGGAGAATACATGCTTCACCAGCTTGATGTCCATAGACAGCTGTGCTTCTACTTGCATAGAACAAAAGAATACAGAAAGTCTGACCAGCTTTTTGTTTCTTTTTCAGATCATAAGAAAGGACTTGCAGTAGTAAAAACTACCTTGCCCTGATTGCTATCAGATTGTACATCCTTTACTTATCAATCAGTAGACAAACAACTACCAGGAAAGGTTAAGGCCCATTCTATAAGAGCTGTTTCAACTTCTAAAGCCTTTAGGGCAAAGTTACCAATAGACACAATTTGTGCAGCAGCAACGTGGTCAAGGCCTCATACCTTTATCACTCATTACAAAGTAGATATGGCCTCCAGGGACAAGGCTTCCTTTGGTTCCACTGTTCTAAAGAATATTCTCCCGTGAGCCACCCAGGAATTATGGTGCTAGGGATGTTGTCCCATCAGTATAGAATGAAGACAAGATAGGACAACTTCACATAAAGAAGTTATGTACTCACCATAACGTTCCATATGAGTTGCTCATCTCGTCTTCATTCTTACGTCCCACCCTCCTACCCCCAGCCTTTGACTTTTGCAGGATTGAGAGACTATTTGTATACTTACTAGGCTTTGATCCTCTTCTTGGCTTATAAACAACTATACATGTGTGTGTGTGTGTGTGTGTGTGTGTGTGTGTGTGTGTGTGTGTGTGTGTGTGTGTGTGTGTGTGTGTGTGTGTGTATATATATATATATATATATATATATATATATATGAAGATCAGTTCAGAACCCATCAGTATAGAATGAAGATGAGATGGACAACTCACATGGAACATTATGGTGTGAGTACATATCTTTTTTTTTTTTTGCATTTTCAACCCTGCTAATACATTGTCTTTTAGTTTCATTCACAGTTGCGACAGAACTGTGTACTTCTGCCAGAGTTTGTGTTTTAGTCATTTATTAGTGCACTTGCTCTATAAACAGTGTTACTGGTAAATTTCTGCGTAGTCTGATGCCTTAAATTGTAGTAGAAGGTCTATAGTCAGATAATTGTCTCTGCTCCAGTTTGTGCTTTGCTGCTTTTATATTTTGCTTATCTTTTACCTGCTTAAACTTGCATTCTGTGTCTGCCCCATCCCCAATACAGTAAGCTAAAATTTATGAATGTGCTTCAAAAGTATCATTTTATTGGATTGCTGTCCAGCTAGCCTCCTATTTCCATTACAGAGCCATCTCCACCCAGTGGCTTTTATCCAATATGTTGAGAGGTGTGGAACTGAGCAACTAGCTTCTCAAGAAAAAAAAAAAGAGAATTAAATTATTTTAATTATTTCAGTTCTGCTTAAATATTTGATTGCACTTATAGTGACCTCTGTCATAGTACTACTTTATAATGTGCTGCTCTGTTCCATCTGTTTACATTTTTTAGCTTGTACTGAGTCCTTACTCATTTAATTTAGCGTGACATCTAAAGACATGCAGGTAGGTGCGTGCGTGAATGGTTGTGGCTTCTTTGAAGGTTGGGCATCAAGCTGTAAACTCGGCACCATAAAAATCCACTGCCAATCATTAGCGGACCAGAGCTCCGCTGCGGCAACCCCTAACCAGGAAAAGCCAGCAAGACTCAAAGCAGTTGTGGGAAGATTGTGTTTCTGCATTATTCTACTCTTCTATTTCCACAGGTAGAATTACTTGTAAAATCTATCCACTTGTATTTTAAAGCCTTCTGGTCCACAGTCTTGTAATGATTCACATTTGTGGCAAAACTTTGTACTTCTGCCTGATTTTGAACGTTAGTCATTTATTATTGCATGTTTCCATAAACAGTGTTACTGGTAAATTTCTGCATAGCCTGATGCTTTAGACTGTAGTAGAAGGTCAGTAGTGAGAGAATTTTCTTAGCTACAGTTGTGTTTCAGTGCTTTTGTATGCTGCTTATCTTTTACTTGTTAAAGTTGCATTCAGTGTCTGCCCATCCCCCAATACATTAAGCAAATGTTTATGAATGAGCTCCAATATTGTCTTTATTTGATTGGAATTCTGTCTAACTAGCTTCCTATTTGCAGCACAGAGCTAGCACCACTCAATGTCTTTTATCCAAGACTTTGAGAGGTGTGGAACTGTGAGTAACTAGTTTCTCAAAAAAAAAAAAAAGAAAGAAAAAGAGGTAGAAAAATAATTACATTATTTTAATTATTTCAATTCTGCTTAAATATTTGAGTTGCGCTTGTAGTGACTTGTAGTAATACTATATAATTTGCTGCTCTGTTTCATCTGTTTGTTCTGGGAGCTTAGTCTTTTAGTTTACTTAGCAGTTGTAGGAAGACTGTGTTTCTACATTGTACTGCATTTCTAGTACCACACGTAGAATTACTTGCAAAAGCTATCTACTTGTATTTTTAAACTCTGCTGGCTCATAGTCTTGTAGTTTAATCCACAGTTGTGGCAGAACTGTGTACTCCTGTCAGATTGAGCTTTCATTTATTAGTGCAGTTTTCCATAAACAGTGTTACTAATAAACTTCTGCATAGGCTGGTGCCTTAAACTGTAGTAGAATGTCAGTAATGAGAGAATTGTCTCTGCTCTAGTTTGCACTTTATCCTTTACCTTCTTAAAGTTGCATTTCATGTCTGCCTAATCCCCAACTAACACATTAAACTAAAGTTTCTGACAGAGCTCCAATACTACCTTTATTTTATTGGATTGCTCTTTAGCTAACCTCCTATTTCCAGCACAGGGCTACTACCACCCAGGGTATTTTATCTATGTCTGGGAGAGGTGTGGAACAGTAAGTAAGTAACTCTTCAAAAAGGGGAAGAGAATTAAATTATTTTAATTATGTCAGTTCTGCTTAAATATTTGAGTTGCGCTTATAGTGACCTTTGTGGTAATACAACTTTGTACTTTTTTGCTCTGTTCAGTTTGCATTTTTTTTAATTCATTCTGGGACGTTAATTGTGTATTTTCATTAGTATTTGTAGGGAGATTGTGTTTCTGCATCATTCTGCACTTCTATTTCCACAAGTAGAATTAGTTATAAAAGCTATCTGTATTTGAAAACCTGCTGGCCCATAGGCTTGTAGTTTATTTCGCAGTTGTGGCAGAACTGTGTACTCCTGACAGATTTTGAACCCTAGTCATTTATTATTGCATTATTTCCATAAACATTGTTACTGGTAAATTGCGGTATAATCTAGTGCCTTAAACTTTAGGAGAAGGTCAATGATGAGAGAATTGAATCTGCTCCAATTTGTGCTTCACTGCATTTATATTATGCTTATATTTTACCTGCTTAAGGTTGCATTCTGTGTCTGCCATCTCCCACTAATACATTAAGTTAAATTTTCTGAAAGAGCTCCAGTATTCCCTGTAATTATATGCCTCTCCTTCTTAACCCTCCCTCCATTTGCTGTTGTTTTATAATAAGGCTGTGCCTCTGTCCTCCACCCTTTATGATATTCTGATTTCCAAAGTCCTTCCCTCCCCTCTTTCATTGTTATTGACTGTTGTATAAGCTATTTATGTACTCTTCCCACCCATTGTTTTCCATAGATCCATGATACTGAGTGTCCACTGAGCAAACCAGTATTGCTCTTAAGTAAACCTTCTTTACTACATATTGTCTCCCACTTATTTTCCTGGAGCCCAACAAAGTGTGGCGTCCTAGCTTGCAATCCAGAAATGTTTCAGTTTTATCCAATGCCATCCAAGGAAAGTTAAGTACCTCTGACTGTTAAATTGCACTTGTTATTTCTAGTGATTGCTGTTGTTTCCTTCTTTTATGTGTGCATTTCACAGATTTTATTTTTATAAAAAAATTGCTCTTCCTCTCATTGTTACTGCTGTAAGACTGAGTAGACTTGAGTAAGAGATTTCCATCTAGTTGTTAAAATGATTTTTTGGTAGCATTGCAATTGTGGGTCTCTTTTTACTTTGTTTTTACATTAGGAGGACTGGGATTATTCATCTTATGGCAGTATGTGCTTGCCTGGTCTGTCTGAGTTGGGAAATACACAAAACAACTCACAGTGTACTCATTTTATTGACCAGAGGGTTCATTAGTTAGTTTTCTGTTTTTTTCTGTGCTGCTATGCATTTTGCACATTTGCATGGGTTAGCAGTGCTCTACACAGTAGCAAACACCTAGAAAGAATGGTTCATAAAACTGTAGCCTGTAAAGGAGCAGTATAGTGTAAATAACTTGTGTGCCAACAAGCTTGGAGCAGCTAGTTGGGAGTCAGGTGGTAATAGCTACAGATTTAGTTAAATTCATGATTGTGTAAATATCACAGTTAGAATTTAGTACTGTTTAGCATAATCTGGTCCAATAAAGCTCCCTTAATAGCCTTCTAACCCCAATATAGCACCCCCTTGTACCTTAAAAATACATGGACTGGACAGTATGGATATACAATTTCCCAATTTCTCTGTAGACAGATTGGTGGATATAGGCATCTTGAGACAACATAGCAGTTGTTTCATGTTTACTGACAACCACTTAATCCTTAAAGAAGTAGACATTTATGTGAGTGGTGTATTACACAATGACACTGAAGGCTAAACTCTCGGATAGAAATGGCCATCCTCACACTCAAGAATATAGACATTTGTGGAGTTACTGAGACCTGATTTAATGTGGCAGAGAGTACCACGGCAGTACGAGGTTTCAGTGTCTTCCACACTTTTAGATCAGTAACTGTACAGACAAGGGCTAAAGAAGGAGGTGTCTCAACATACATCAATAGCAAGCATACCTGTAGGGTGGTCAAACAGGATAACATGCTAAAGTTCCCCCACATGCAGATCACCATAGATAACATCATGTACCATATTCTTGCCAGCTATAGGTCACCATCCATGTCCAAGAAGCTCAGAATGCATACTTGGACCTACTGAAGACACTTACCATCCAACCTAACACCATATTTGTGGGAGGCTTTAATTAGTACATTATAGACTGTGAATCCTACATGGCCTGAAATCTACAGGCACAGAGATGCTTACAAATATGTGAGAACACTGCCCCCCCCCACACACACACACACACATATCCCATCTTTCCTGGTAAGATCTGACCATAAAGCTATCTTCAGAATCAAAATCAGCTGTGTAATCCCATTAAACCAGTAACAATTCAGGATTCCAAAACAAATGACCTTTTATTATGTGATGTAGTGTCAAAATCCAATACCTCTGCAAACACAGCCGCTTATGCTGAATTGCTCACAGAAAATCTGTACAACCATATCAATGGCTGTATAGAGGCTATTATACCTACCAGAAGTAATTACAGGACTAGCCCTTGAAACAAACTAACCTGGTGGCATCCCAAATTAAACAGGGTATACAACAACAGAAAATAAAATTATGGCAAAAATCAGGAAGGGTAATTCCCATAAAGATAGAAACTCTCTCATCAAAGTAAATAGTTAACTAAGAGGACTAATTAGATCAAGCAAAGCCAACTTTGAGGTTAACATAACCTCCCAGGTGAAAGATATCCACAAAGCCCTCTACATCTATGTCAGACACCTCAAGGGCATTGCACAGCATTGTGCTCAACTGGTGGTTAACCATGCCACATTCACTGTGCCTGGCAATATAGTGAACCTGTTAGCAGACAAATTCAGTCCCAACTTTACCCTCCTCTCACCCCCAACCATCCACTCAAAAATACTCTCAAACATAACCACTCCAACTTATAACTAGGGAGCATGTACTGGAAGCGCACACTAAAGTCAAGAACATGGCCTCAATGGGCCCTGATAGCATCCCAGGATGCTTCCTGAATAGTCTAAAATATAACTTACCAGGACCTCTTGAGTCATTATTTAACTGTAGTCTTAAAACAGGCTTTGTGCCACATGAATGGAAGACTGTGACTGTCACCCCCTTCATAAGGGAGGACCTTCAAAAGATCCTGGAAACTAGAGACCCATTAGTCTGACTAGTGTTATTTGCAAAACCATAGAAGGAATTATCATGGAAATTATTAACAAAGACATAGGAGACTTCCAGACACTGGAGCCTTCCCAGTTTGGCTTTGTCAAAGGAACGTCATGCTTACTGAATCTGGTGGATGACTTTGAGGTCTCACATAGGGTCCATAAAAGAGAACATCCACCACAACCCATAGAAAAAATGAAAAAACATTCCAAAAACTCATAAAAATGCACTTTAAATAACTAATATTTCCAGAACAAGAGTACATGGTTTAGCAGTTTCATCCCTATAATGATAAAGGGACTTCACCAGAACAAATAGAATTTATTACCCTATTAAATAATCATTTAAATCAACCATGTGACCATTCATTTTTACCATAAAAAGGCAGTGGCATTAAAACATCTCCCAAAGCCCATAAATTATAAAAACTTAAATAAACACCAAATCTTTAAAGTCATATTCATAGAACAATAATTCAATATGACCTGAAATAAATATAACAAATAGCAGAAATAAAATAAATAAATTCTCTTATGAATTGTCTGTTTTCCCACTATAAAAACTGGGGCAACTTGAACAGAGGACAATGTAAATAACTTCCCTAGTGGCACAATTACCAAGGGCAGCAAAGTACCACCTAAGTTTCATACAGTGTTATATAAATAGTACAAACGTACAGATTGTCCAAGTGTTCCTTGAGTCAAAACTGGATGTAAGAAAATTCTACCTGATGTTTGTTATACTTACACTGATTACAATAGAGTCGGTAGGTGAGTAGTAAGATTAAAAAGAAAAATAAATAGTAAAGTAATGAGCAAAATACTGGGTCATCCTACAACATACTGCCAGGGAAAGGTTATTCCAATTTGTATCCAGCTAGTGGCTTAAAGCTCTGTCACCACATTTGGTATTTATATTGGGAACTTTTAGACTGAACAGCCTTTTGGGTAAATACCAGTGAAGAAGGCAAGTTAGGTCATGGCAGGGTTTTCTCATGCAAGCATATATAGAAGAAAGTGAGTTGCTATTACTGCATTCTGTGTTTCAGAGTCATCCATTCAAGTTGCAATAGAGTAATACAGTAACTTGCACTTATTTGTAAACAAAAGCAAATATTGCCATTTTGTTAAATGCCATATCTATTTTTGCTGAAAGCCTGCTTATTGAGGTCCCCCTATGGCGTGTACCACACAGTAGTTTTGGAAAGAAGCATTCAAAGTCAGGTTAGGGTTTGTTCTGTACAGATTCCTTGAGTGTTTGTTTTGCGATTTTTACTGCCACTTTGACATGGTCTTTGAAATTCAAATTGCCATCAGTTAATTTGCCTTGGCATCTCCAGTTATCAGCAACATCAGCTGTATCAGATGCAGCTTTTTATGAGGTTCCATATGTGTAGATGACATGTTATCTGGAAGCTTTGCAGAAGTAGATTTTATCCATTCACTTTTAGTCAACTATGGTTAATCCAGTTAATGGGATTATGTAGTCCTAGCTGTAGGTCACATATCAGACCCTCTAAATTATTTGTAATGTGCAGGAAAATTTAATTGTTCATAAATTAACTGAAGGCCTTACATATGGTGTTATGCTTCTGTTTATATAGCTAGAGTATAAAGGACTCAATATGTATAAAAAATAGAACACATTGGGAAGCCAGTGATGATGTTAGATTTGCAATGGTCAGACTGTAATGTATTTTTTTTCTTTTCTTTCCTTAATGTTCATTTACAGTATGTTCTCATGGCTAAGAAGGAAGGACTTTGTCTTTCTGTATGTCAAAGAACAGGGCATGTTTTTGAAGTGTGTTGAATCTCTAGACATGGTAGCTCCTCTTGCTAATTTAACAAAGATGAAGAAAGAGCCGGATATAATTTCTTTAATGACTTATCACTAAGACATGGGGGATCCAAGATGCAAAGAAAATGGACATTAATGTGTAGCGACAATCTTCCAGTTGTTGCTATAAAGATTAAAATAACTAGTTTTACTACTTGGTTTTCCTAGTGTTGGAACAATGGTGTCATGATGCTCAGAAAAAGACATTTTATATAACCATGAATGAACAGAAGTTGTTAGAAGAAAAATTACATTGATGATTTCTTTATGTCAAACCATCTGTGAGGTCTAGTAATAAATTTATATAGGGTCAGCATTTCTGCAGAAAACAATTATCTGGAGCATAGGTTTTTCTTTATGCATCCTGTTTTTATTGCCTTTTATTTGACTTCCCTGTGTGTGCCAGCCAACATATATTTTACTCTGTTTTTATTTATTTATTTATTTATTTAAGCAAAGTTAATTTATTTGCCTTAAAGCTTTTGTTGTGATATTTATCTATTCAAAGCATTTTTATTCAGTGTTTATCTAACAAGAGGGTAGTCATTATTTACACTATTGGTCAGCAAGCTGTGTGGCACATATCTTCCATGAGCCTGCTTAAGGCCCACTAGCAGTGAAAGAAATATTAGTTGAGGTATTACATATCTGGCTTGACTTAAGATTAGCAGGTAATTGTAATTATAATCCATAATACTCTTAAATTTAGCCATATCAAGACTGGGTCAACAGATGCATTGAAGTTGCATTTGAGTTGGGTTCCTTGTTTGGTTAAAACAACAACGAACAGCGTGAATTTAAACAGGTATTGATAAAACTTTTAGTAATAATCTTTAATAAAATATAAATCAAGTGCTTTCGTCCCACATCAGGGACATCATCAGAATGATCCACTAAAATGTCATATCCTTTTATAATGTACTGTTAGTTAAAATTTTAAAACACAGTTTTTACTTATATTTTCATATATCCATCATGAATTATAAGTGTCTAAAATGACTGTTTTTGATTATAAATATTTTGGATGGTTTAGTTTTGAAATGTTGATTTTTAATGAATTGTAAACTGTGTTTTTGTAACAGTGACACACATAGAATGCAAAGCATTACAGTCCCCACATACTCTGTCTGTATGTCACTGTATCTCTCACACACACAGACACACACACACACACACACACACACACACACACACACACACACACACACACACACATGTAATTGCTGCTAGTGCTGCAGTTACTTTTGCTATTTATTTTTTCCCTATGCTGACAAAGTGTGGCTTTTTAAGAGCCATGTTTAGCAAGGTAAAGGAAATGACAGGTTCTTTTGTTTGTTCATTTATTATTTATTATTATTTTTTGTATTTTTTTCATGTTTGCTAACAACATTGTTCCAGACATGTTTAGCAAGTGTAAGCAAGATGTCATAATTTCTTTTTCTTTCAGGTGTGCTTCATGGTGCCTTGGTACATTGCCGTGAAGGAGAGGACTTGTTTTTATGTAGCTTTATCTGTACAGTAATACTCTATGGAAGAACATTGTTTAATTTTAAGGTGATTATCTAAACAACATTAATAAAGTTATAAGAAATATAAACATTCTATGAGAATTGTGAGTTGTATATTTACAATTTTTACACTTGTTAAGGAAACGAAAAATAAATGAAGAAGTTGCTTTGGAAAATTAATTGCATTTTTTCTTCTATGGTGCCCAACCTTTTTTCTGGTTTTATTGTATAGCTACTGAACTATTTATCAGTCTTGTCAATGTGCAGCCGGTCCATTTCTTTTTGGCAGCAAGTTATTTTCCTCTTATCTAGTATTTTGTACCTGAATTAACATACAGAGCTTTGTTAAGTAGTGGCTATTTAACTCACTTATATGTCCTGTACTCATATTTTTCCAGAGTAATTATTTCCAGGTTCTTATGGTTTTAGCTGCATTCAAAGCTATGGCCAACTTACGTTGTCAGAAAAATGTCAGTGAATGCAGTCAGCCTGAAAAGTATAAAGATCATTAGCAGATAAATCACAATCACTTTGCATGTTCTTGTCAGCAGCAGAAATGTACAAAGGTAGGTAAAAAGTCTGATAATACTTTTATTACTGTTAAGAGCAGTATGTTACTTAATGTTTTATTTGATGTTTCTTCACATAAATTCACATTCTTTTTTGTGCTTCTTCATGATTTGATTATAAACAAGTACAAGAATCTGAGAAAATCTACCACTATCACTACTATGGTCCATCATTACTGCTATCACTGTTATTACTGCTTTTACTGTTGTTAGTACTAACAATACTAATTCCATCACTACTGTTACTACTACTTTTACTGTGATTGCTACTGCTATCATCTCTGCCACAGTGTTCTATACATACATATTCTTTTACATTAATATTTAATTTCATTATTACTGCATGGTTGTAACTAGTTTTAGTTTCACTAAACAAATTGATTTAATATCAGTGACAAAAATTAGAAATAAATTGCCAGCTGTGCAGTATGACTTTTCAATTTTGAGTCAAGATATGGGCACTGAAGAAGGCAGAGTGGGTGGGATGGAAAGAAATGGCTAATGTTTAATGTTCAAAATGGTTTAACCAGCAAAAGCAAAGCTTCATGAGTGGCTGTCGTGGAGTTTGCCACCAGTATGACTTGCATCATATACTAATTACTCACACTGATTGTCCACAGTAAAAATAAGTGTCACTGCATATCTTATGAATGTTGGCAGTGAGCTCCACAGTCTGCCATCTTGATATGGAACGCTTTTATTCATGAATCTAGAATGAGCAACAGATAAATCTAAAAATGAGTTCTTATTCCCAGTCTTTTGATAATGACTGGCAGTCAGTGCAGAGGACTAAAGTGCTGCCTTGTTAATGAGCTACTTCCTGTGTCAAGGGTAAAGGGTTTGCATTTTTCCACCTTCTATTCCATACTTTGTGATCTTGAGCAAGTCACATAACTAGGCTGTGCTTTGGGGCAATTAGAAATTTGGGCTAAGCTCCTTAAAGGGCCCTTGGACTGCATATATAGTAACTAACTGAACCCTCATCACTCACACACTCATCACAGTCTCACTAAATCTACACCACCAAAATCCACACATAGTAACACAAAAACATTTTGCGGAGGCTCTCAATAATAATCTGTCTAAGCAACAGAGACCTCCAAAGCAGAAACGCAACCTCCATCCCCCAACACAACCCAAATGACACATAGCCCACAGACTCAGTGTTTCACTCAACCACAGCAAATAAGGCAAAACAACGTACCCAACACACTAGTCATAGGTGACTTTATACTCAGGCACACTGATGTCCCACTCACCAGGCTAAACAAGGAGAAGGTTACTGTCAGCTGCCTGTCGGGTACCAGGATCCACCACAGAACCCACACACTCAGGTCACTCCACAACAAGTACAAATATGACTCTGTCATTGGCCATGTTGGTGTGAATGACCTGAGACATACCTCCATGGACTACATGAAACAAGATATGGAAGAGCTCTCCGATCTTGTAGCCCAGGCAGGTATGACCCTAGCCCTGAGTAGCATTCTGCCCAGAATGATACCGCAGTAAAAGGAGAAAATAATTGACTTCAACAATTGGCTAAGCTTCTGGTGTCATTCTAAGGGGATCCATTATCTGTCTGCTTGGGATGACATGGTTGACAGACCACGATGCTTTGCCACAGATGGCCTGCACCTGTCACCCTTGGGATTCCGGATATTGGCTAAGGCTCTTGCTGCCCCTATAGTGTCTTTTTTAGGCAAGATTCAAATAACAAATTCACCAGCGTAACAGGAACAGGCAAGCAAAAACTGAGAGTAATGTTACTCAATGCTAGAAGTCTAAATCTCAAAATGTACTCACTCGAGGCACTCCTTAAAATGGAGAACATCGATATCTGTGCAGTGACTGAGACCTAGTTCAAAGCTCCAGAGAGCACCCCTGCACTACCAGGCTATAACTCATACCACACTTTTCGGCCATGTAACCTGGACCAAAACACTAAAGGCGGAGGTGTGTCCATATTCATTAAGGATATCCACACCTCCAGGCTAGTTGCTCAGCATAAGGCATCCGAGGTTATCCAAGTGCAACTAACTCTGGGCAAAACTGCAATCCAAATTGTAGCTCGCTACAGATCCCCCACCATGCCCCAGGATTCCCACTCCTCTTTTCTTGATGCACTGGAAAATATTAGGGTTCAACCAAACACCCTAATAATGGGTGACTTCAACTACCCCACCATTAACTGGGAAAAATACTCATGTACCAACTCCTTAGCTCAACGCTTTCTGGAATTCATAAACTCCAATGCCCTGGATCAACTTATCCACACCCCCACCAGGGGCAACAATATCCTAGACCTAGTCATTACCAACATGAGTGACCAGTGTTCCACACCTGAAGTCAACTCCTCGTTGGTCCAATCCAACCATAAGCTAATCACCCTTGATATCAACATCCTGCCCCCACCCCCACCCCCATTAAGGAAACCACGGTAAAAAAATTCTCCAAAGCCAACTTCATGCTTCTTAAGACAGAAGTGATCAACTTCATGACACCCATGCAGATGGACAATACAGTTACAACTGCTGAATCCTACACAAATGCACTCTATAAGCACTTACATGAGTGCATGGATCGTGCTATCCCAAACAGAACCAAGACACTATCCTCCAAAAAAAGGAAGCCAATCTGGTGGTCCCCTGCCATAAACAAACTGTACAACAGAAGGAAGAAACTGTTGCAAAACAGTAAAATCCCATGAGCGGAGGAGCTCCCTGGTCAGCCTCATTAAGAAGCTGAGATCCCTTATAAGATCCTCCAAAGCTAGCCACGAAAACAAAATTGCCACAGATTCTAAGGACAACCACAAAGCATTCTATAGCTATGTCAAGAATATTGATGGCAACACCCAGATCTGCGCTGAGTTACAGCACAATGGCATGAAAATTACAGAACCAACAGATATTGCCAACATCCTGGCAGATAAGTTCAGTGCTAACTTTACCCCCCTCACCCCCTAAAGGGCCCATATCTATACAGGAAGAATGCAGAGTCCCTGTAATCACAACTATGCAGGTAAAAGCTGCACTCTCTAAAGCCAAAAACACAGCATCCATGAGACAGGACAACATCCCAGGCTGCGTTTTACATGAACAACTTCAGAATAAACTGGCTCCCCACTTAAGCACAATGTTCAATAATAGCCTCTCATCAGGTTTTGTACCCACTGAATGGTGCACATCAACAGTTATCCCACTCCACAAAGGGGGAACCACCACTGATCCCGGGAACTATCGACCTATTAGCCTGACGAGCCTGGTCTGCAAGGCCATGAAACGTATCACCATGGAACTCATAAACAAAGACATTGCTAACCTCCAAACTCTGGATCCCACCCAGTTCGGGTTTGTGAAAGGTAAATCATGCCTCCTGAACCTGGCCGACTTCTTTGAGGCAGTCACCAAAGCCGTAGATAAGGGTAAGGTGGTTCACACAACCTATCTTGACCTCGCCGAGGCTTTCAACACCATCCCCCATTCTGGAATTATAGGCTAAACTAGGTATAAATCCCTACGTCACAAGATGGGTTGCCAACTGGCTCACTGACAGAACCCACACTGAAAAAGTTGCAGACTCCAAATCTGACCTCAAAGCCGTGACAAGTGGAGTACCACAGGGTTCCGTCCTGGGACCTCTCCTGTTAGGTATCTACTTCTCTGAAGTACAGGCTAACACAGAAGACTTCTGGCTAGTGAAGTTCACAGATGACTGCAAACTAGGAGCCATAGTCAAGTCCCCAAATGATGTGGACATCCTACAGAAGGGCCTCACTGAGACAGATGCCTGGTGTCAGAGCCATGGCCTCAAGCTCAATGCCAAAAGGTGCAGTGTCATCCCCTTTGGTAAAAACTCTGTACCCATGAACTACCACATAGGCAGCAATCTACTTAACAGTGAATGTGTGATAAGAGACCTTGGGATACAGGTGGACAGTAGTCTCTCCTTTGATAGTCACATCGCCACAGTAGTCAGGAAGTCCTTCTACATGGCACACCTCATCATAAAAGGGTTCTCATCCAGGAAAAAAGAGGTCATTGTTCCCCTCTACTTGACACTCATTAGACCCATTATAGAGTATAACGCCCCTTTTGGAATGTACCTCACAAGATATCTGCAGCAGCTGGGAAGGCCACAGAAGTACCTCACAAAGAGGATTACTGGCCTCAAACAAATGCCCTACACTTACCTCCTCAAAAAACTCCAGCTTTACTCCATAGCATATCGCCTACTCCGAGGTGATCTCTGCCTAACATATAAAGCTATGTCAAAACCAGAGCTGTTGGACATGCTACACCTAAACAAATCCCAATACCTTCAAGATACACACTCTAGGGGCATAAACTTTGTCACCACAATCAACAGGACATGCTGGAGGGATAGATTCCTGTCCCAGAGACTTCCCATACTCTGGAACAGGCTACCCATCTATGTCAAGCAAAGTTCTTCATTAGCACTCTTCAAGAAAAATCTTGATGAGTGGATGGGAAATAGGAAATACACCCCAGGGATCACTTCTGTGTCTCTGCTTGACATTGGCACAGGAAAATAACTTTCTTGGGTGGCATAAGCCAGGGAACCTTGTTGGCTAGGCTTACGTAGGCCTTTGGGCCGATAGCCTAGTACCTACCTATGAACCTATGACTAGAAAATGTAACATCAAAGGTGGCCCTGCAAAAGCACCATTATTTAGAGACAGACTCAGACATGCAGTTCTTATGCTAAGAGGATGAGGGGTCTGAAGCTTACCATAGTGTGTTTCAGCACTACAGCTGAGTACCACACATGTAGAACCCTGCTGAGTCGTCACATAGACTCAACAGAGTTGGCAGTGCAATGTGCTTGCCTACTAGACCTTCAAAAGTGATGACCACATTCTCTAGCTCTTACACCTTTCTTGGGAACTTCAGATCTTAGCATATGAGGAATAATGCATGAGGAAATGTGGAGTAAGAACTTGAAGTTATGAAGAGGATGAGAACCCCCCCCAAAATTATTTAAAAATGTTCAAGTTTTTATTGGTATAACAAATTCTTTTGAAAAGTTGTAATGGAGAGATACCTACTTATGAAAGTGGTAGAGATCAGTGATGGGTGTATATGGTCAGTTATTGCAGCCATTCTTTCTAGAAACACCCACTTTCCTGACTTCAGGGCACTAACATTCAGATCCCACTTTAGCCCATTCATTTCCCTGCTACTAGTGTAACCTTTCATGTAATCCACTGAAGGGGAATCTTCCCATTGAGTCAGCAACATCTCTGCAGGATTACTGTGATGGGAATGAACTAGGGATTCAGGTGTCTACCTCAATTATCAGATTAATGACAGAAGGGGTGGATTTCTGTGTTATGCTGAAATTGCTAGTGCCATTACATGCAGCGTGTCTTCCCAGACATCTACATTTGTGCTCCCACAAAAATACTGAGAGAAACTACTAATATCCCATTGACTGCCCAGTGTCTACATGCTGCTGTGTCCTGTCCTCAGCATTTCCCTTTTCAATAAGAGCTGACTGCTTAGCAGTTTAGTCCGATACCCTTCCCTAAGGAAGGAGAGGTGACCATCACCCATTGAATCCCCCATCATCTCTTACTGAGACCAAGACACTAACTCAACCCAGAGTATTGGTAGCACAGGTGGCACTGATGTAGTGCCATTAGACAGTCTTCCTTTCCATTTTTTGCATTTCCCAGAGATAGCAAAAGTAAGTTGATATGCTTCAAGGTTTGGTGCATGTTCAACATTACTTTTAAATGGTGTATGGCAACTCTGTTGGAAGAGCAGTATGCTGATGACAAACAGTAAAGCTGGATAAACTAACGAGTTACCTGCCAGTGTACAATATAGTCTGCATTACCATTTTTTGTGGACATGCAGATGTATGACAGGAACAAACTTAATTTGTATTTTTGTTAGAGGTTGTACTTCAGCCACCCATATAAACATGAACATGTGCATGAATACACAAACTCACAAATATAGCCCACAGCTTTAAATAGTCTAAACTTGATATTAACCAAAAGACTGAGTCTCTTTCAAGGTCATAAAATATCCCTAGGAAATGGTCCTTGGAGGAAAAGTAACAGTAGTAGTTGGTAAGCCCCCACATTCCCGAGCATGGCCAACTGGCAAAAAATATTTCCATAATTAGTACATAAAGATGACCCCCTACACAGACAGGTCAGTGACTACTGTAGCCCTCCATTTGCTTCCATGTCCAGTCAGCTAATGAAATTCCACCCCCCAATACCCACATCTAACCAATAGTACAAAGCAAAGATTGGTGTCAGGAAGTATTTTGTATTAACTGCTTAACCTGTGATTTATCTCCTGAGACTTTGAGCAATATTTTCTCTGAGGTAGATAAATGTGGGAGGCAAAGAAAAGAGGTCTAAATTCCTGCGGTACTACTCAGTCCTGGAGTATTTTACTAGCACTGTATAGTGACTTATTTATAATAAGATTACTGGATTGTACTTGTCATCTACAGGAATATTGTTAATGTTCAGTAGCACACAATCGAGAAGTATTTTACTGTTGCTATTCACTGACATTTATAATAATACTAATGCATTTTATTGTGTGTGTGTGTGCGCATGCACGCGTAAGGAAACAGTAAACTATCTTGCTTTTGTATGACCTAAAATAAGACTAATGACTACTACATAACAGATACTGCCAAGATGGCTGCACATAGAGTAACAGCTTAATTTCAGCTCTCCCAGTGTGAAAACAGAAACTCAGAAAAGAGAGCCAGTATTTGCCTTTTAGGGTAAATTTCAGTTACTGGTTATTACATGCACTGACTGGATGCCAGCAAAGAAGAAACTTAGAGAATCTGAAATTAAGTCAACCACAAACCGTGTGTAGAAAATACTGACTGGGTAGAATTCTGCACCTGTCCAGCAAAAAGCAGTTCAAGCTCCAGCTTTGGTGCAAGATGTGACTTCCAATGATATAGAGGAAAAAAATAAGTCAAATGTGCTCAGAGCTGATTAAATTAAAAGAAACACTGAAGGAGTATATCAACTCAAATAACAAAAGGCTGGAAAAAATGGAAGAACCTTTAAACAGATATTCATATGAGTTGATAAAACTATAAAAACCAGAGGTTGAAATGAAGAGAAGGTTGGTTTCAGGGAGCAAATACTTAGAGAAAGGTAATAAAATGGGAAGAGGCCAAGTATTACTCTGGACTTCAGGATAGAGATTACCTTCACTATCAATGACTAAGATCAGAATGTAGGCAAAGAGAAAGGAATAGGGTTCCTATGTGAAAGACCATCAGTGGTTGTTTTTAGTAGAACTTAGAACCATATCACTCAACTGTACAGATTGCAGAATGTTCAGATTTTTTACTCATATTTTTGGCCTGTTTTTCATAAAGTTGTGTTTTTCTGGCAAATTACTGGCAAGTCATTTAAGACTGAAGACAGAAAATAATGACAGACATTTGTGTTTCAGACTTCATACCCTTCACAAAGTTCATGCCTAAGTGAAACCTGTTATTCTATCAATTTTCTAAGTTTGTAAGAACAATATTTAAAAAGTGTCCCTATTTTTGGGCCTTTGTCCCTCCATTATTTATGGCTTTGTATAGATTTATTGCTCTAAGAGCTTGAAAGGTATGCCTATAACAGTAGATTCTGTTAAACAGGGATAATTAGTAGGGCATATGAAATATTGCATGATAACTATAGGAATCAATCAGATGAGGTTGGAAAGGATTGGAAAGAGACTGGATAAGCATTTCACAAAGAAACAATGGGAATAAGATATATGTATGTCTCTCAAATATGCAGCAAATGCCTAAAAGATTTAGGATATTTGCTTGGACATGTTTGCATAGATATTTTTATACCCCAAGCAGACACCAAAGATATTTTTTGGGAGTGTAATGAGTTGGTAGACTTTAAAAATTGCCTGCAGACTACTCTGTCAGAAATACTGGGTGAGCAAATTGGTGTAACTAAACAAATTAGTTTTTGTGCTATGATACAGAATTGGATTTGCCTAGACATAGTAAGGCCTGGCTGGGTTTAAGTTTGGTAGCTGCTGAAAAAGCAGTTACTAGAAAATTGAAATCTAAGTCTAAATCAACAATACTAGAAGTAATGGATATAGTAAAGGTAAAATACCTGGAAATAGAATCTTTAGAAAAGGGTAGCAGCAAATTACATAGAAAAATGGGAATTGTGGAAACAATACATGCAGAATAATGTTTTGGTGGAGGAATGATGTTTAAGGGAAGGCAGGAATCGAATGAGCTATTTAATGTTTCATGGATAATGATTATATAGAAGACTATATGTGATGTATACTGTTTGAAACTGAAAATATGCCAATATGTTTTTTTTCCAATTATAAAAATGATTGCCTGCATCATAAGTGATAACTGAATAAAGATATTTCTTGTTTAAAAAACGATTAGCATATAACATCTAATGGGCGAATAAAAGATACAAACCCAACAAGTTACTGAGAGTTCCAAAGATGTACATTAATCCACACAGTAAGCCTGCAGAAAAAAAAACACGAGCAGTTACATATGGTACTAAATTTCTGTCACAGTGGGAAAAAAGAAAATTCATGATTGTACCAATTTTTACTCAGTAACTGAGTATCCATTATAGAGTTGTGAAATATTATCAGAATACAATTTATTTTATAATAATAAGTTAAATTATTAACTAGATGTGGGTTATTAAAATAATATTATACTCTTACATGATGCAGAATTCTCAAAAATAATAAAAATGCTTTATGAAGGTAGCCTTTATGTTAGATGAATTTAAGGAACGTTATCAGTATTTGCTTGTCAGCATGGTGGCTTTTTGATAAGGTCTTTGCTTGAGACCTGTAAGGTCTGGGGTTCAGTCCTAAGTTCTGTTCTCTGTATATTTGGAGGTTACATGTTTGACCATTGTCTGCCTGGGTTTTCTTCAGGTATTTCCCTCTCTTTCCAAAAAAGTTTGGTTAATTGCTAAGACAAGGCACTCACTCGAGGCACTCCTTAAAATGGAGAACATCGATATCTGTGCAGTGACTGAGACCTAGTTCAAGGCTCCAGAGAGCACCCCTGCACTACCAGGCTATAACTCATACCACACTTTTCGGCCATGTAACACGGACCGAAACACCAAAGGCGGAGGTGTGTCCATATTCATTAAGGATATCCACACCTCCAGGCTAGTTGCTCAGCATAATGCATCCGAGGTTATCCAAGTGCAACTAACTCTGGGCAAAACAGAAATCCAAATTGTTGCTTGCTACAGATCCCCCACCATGCCCCAGGATTCCCACTCCTCTTTTCTTGATGTACTGGAAAATATTAGGGATCAACCAAACACCCTAATAATGGGCGACTTCAACTACCCCAGCATTAACTGGGAAAACTACTCATGTACCAACTGCTTAGCTCAACACTTTCTGGAATTCATAAACTCCAATGGCCTGGATCAACTTATTCACACCCCCACCAGGGGCAACAATATCCTAGACCTAGTCATTACCAACATGAGTGACTGGTATACCACACCTGAAGTCAACTCCTTGGTCCGGTCTGACCATAAGCTAATCAGCCTTGATATCCACATCCCGTCCCCCAACCCCCATTAAGGAAACCACAGTAAAAAATGTCTCCAAAGCCAACTTCATGCTTCTTAAGACAGAAGTGTTTGACTTCATGACACCCATGCAGATGGACAATACAGTTACACAAATGCACTCTATAAGCACTTACACAAGTGCATGGATCGTGCTATCCCAAACAGAACCAAGAAGCTATCCTCCAAAAAATGGAAACCAATCTGGTGGTCCCCTGCCATAAACAAACTGTACAACAGAAGGAAGAAACTGTTGCAAAAGAGAGTAAAATTCCATGAGAGGAGAAGCTCCCTGGTCAGCCTCAATAAGAAGCTGAGATCCCTTATAAGATCCTCCAAAGCTAACTATGAAAACAAAATCACCACTAATTCCAAGGACAACCACAAAGCATTCTATAGCTATATCAAGAATCTCGATGGAAACACCCAAATCTGCTCTGAGTCACGGCACAAAGGCAAGAAAATTACAGAACCAACTGATATTGCCCACATCCTGGCAGATAGGTTCAGTGATAACTTTACCCCCCTCTCCCCCTAAAGGGCCCATATCTATACAGGAAGAATGCAGAGTCCCTGTAATCAAAACTATGCAGGTAAAAGCTGCACTCTCTAAAGTCAAAAGCACAGCATCCATGGGAGTGGAAAACATCCCAGGCTACGTTTTACACAAACTTCAGAACGAACTGGCTCCCCACTTAAGCACCATGTTCAATAATAGCCTTGCATCAGGCTTTGTGCCCACTGAATGGCACACAGCAACAGTTATCCCACTCCACAAAGGGGGAGCCACCACTGATCCCAGAAACTATTGACCTATTAGCCTGATGAGCCTGGTCTGTAAGGCCATGGAATGCATCATCATGGAACTCATAAACAAAGACATTGGTAACCTCCAAACTCTGGATCCCACCCAGTTCAGGTTTGTGAAGGGCAGATCATGCCTCCTGAACCTGATCGACTTCTTAGAGGCAGTCACCAAAGCCGTAGATGAGGGTACGGTGGTTCACACAGCCTATCTTGACCTCGCCAAGGCTTTCGACACCATCCCCCATTCTGGAAGTATAGCTAAACTCCCTAAACTAGGTATAAATCCCTACGGCACAAGATGGGTTTCCAACTGGTTCACTGACAGAACCCACACTGTAAGAGTTGCAGACTCCAAATCTGACCTCAAAGCAGTGACAAGTGGAGTACCACAGGGTTCCGTCCTGGGACCTCTCCTGTTTGGTATCCACTTCTCTGAAGTACAGGCTAACACAGATGGCCTCTGGCTAATGAAGTTCACAGATGACTGCAAACTAGGAGCCATAGTCAAGTCCCCAAATGATGTGGACATCCTACAGAAGGGCCTCACTGAGGCAGAGGCCTGGTGTCAGAGCCACGGCCTCAAGCTCAATGCCAAAAAGTGCAGTGTCATCCCCTTTGGTAAAACCTCTGTACTCATGAACTACCACATAGGCAGCAATCTACTTAACACTGAATGCGTGATAAGAGACCTTGGGACCCAGGTGGTCAGTAGTCTCTCCTTTGATAGTCACATCACCACAGTAGTCAGGAAGTCCTTCTACACCTCATCATAAAAGGGTTCTCATCCAGGAAAAAAGCAGTCATTGTTCCCCTCTACTCGACACTCATTAGACCCATTATAGAGTACAACGCCCCTTTTGGAATGTACCTCAGAAGACATCTGCAGTAGCTGGAAAGGCCACAGAAGTACCTCACAAAGAGGATTACTGGCCTCAAACAAATGCCCTACACTGACTGCCTCAAAAATCTCCAGCTTTACTCCATAGCATATCGCCTACTCTGAGGTGATCTCTGCCTAACATATAAAGCTATGTCAAACCCAGAGCTGTTGGACATGCTACACCTAAAGAAATCCCAATCCCTCTGAGCTACACGCTCTAGGGACCTAAACCTTGTCACCACAATAAACAGGACATGCTGGAGGGATAGATTCCTGTCACAGAGACTTCCCGTACTCTGGAACAGGCTGCCCATCTATGTCAAGCAAAATGCTTCATTAGCACTCTTCAAGAAAAATCTTTATGAGTGGATGGGAAATAGAAAATACACCCCAGGGATCACTTCTGTGTCTCTGCTTGACAGTGGCACAGGAAAATAACTTTCTTGGGTGGCGTAAGCCAGGGAACCTTGTTGGCTAGGCTTATGTAGGCCCTTGGGCTGATAGCCTAGTACCTACCTATGAACCTATGAACTAAATTGTCTGTATATATTGCCAACACCCTTGATCTTGTGACCCAGGTCATGGCTAAAGAAGGGTCAAAGAAGATCCTGGTCATGAATTAAATAAAAGTATTGTATAGCCATGCATTTGTTCATTTATCTTGTCTGTTTCACTGCTGATTCTACTACTTTGATATGATGTTTACTGAGAACAATATGCCCTTACATGTGTACTAGTTCTTTCTGCCATCTCATCTACTTCATAGCATTCCTTGGAAAGCATTCTTTGTTCTGTGGCTGTTATGTAGAAATCATGTATGGATGTAGAGTCTCAGTCATGCTTTGATATAATATATACTAAATATATATATATATATATATATATTTATATATATATATATATATATATATATATATATATATATATATATATAAATATATATATATATATATATATATATATATATACATATATATATATATATATATACAGAGAGAGAGAGAGATAGAGAGTGAGAGAGAGAAGGTATGCAGTTGATGGTGTGGACATGGATTTATTTGGTTCTTGCAGGTTAGGGACATCCTGTTCAGTTTTATCATAATAGTAAAAGTGCTACAATTTTTTAAACACCTTTGTTAACTTATCACTTAAGACATAGGCAAACATACACTAATAGTAAAGAAAATAAATTGTTTTAAATACAATATACATCACATATATTATCCTTACTACTGTTGGCTGTCTAACATTACAAAAAAAATGCTGAATTCCTGATGTACTTTAAACCTCACTCCTCGTCCTCGTCCTGGACATTATCTACATGTATTGTTCCAGCACTTTCAATTTACTTCAATGTAATTTGCTCCTTCCCTTTTCTAAAGATCCTTCTTCCAGTTCTTTTATCTCTTTTATAATAGTACCCCAAATACAGTTGGTATAGATTTTGATTTCCATTGTTTCAGCAATTGCTTTTTTGGCAGCCAACAGAATTAAACTTAACAAGGCCTTACTATGTCTAGGCAATGCAGATCCTGTATCCCAGCTCAAAAGAATTGTTTCCATACTTAGAGCTATTTGCTCACCCAATATATCTAATAAAGTACTCTGTAGGGAATTTTTTAAATCTGCTAGCTCATTATACTCCCAGAACATACGTTCCCAGTTATTTCTATCTTCTCCATCACCCTCTAACATTTGCTATCTACCTGAGGAAAAATTATTTGAAGTTTGATTGGGGTATAAAAATACTTATGCAAACACTTCCAAGCAAAGGTCCTAAACCTTCTGGACTTGGTTGCATACTTGGTAGCCATACATATGTCTTCCTGTTATCTTTTTGTAAATTGCATTTCCAGTCTCTCTCCAGTCTTTTCTAACCTCCTCTGATTGATTTTTATAGTTAGCAACTACTAATTACCCCTTTTTAAACAGCTGCATCAGTTCTAGATTCAACTAAAAACTCTATCAGAGCTGGTCTTTCACTTAAAATTCCCATATCCCTTTCTCTTTGCCTGTACTCTGAGATCAAGCCCTGGTAGGAAAGTTCGTCTCTAGCCTGTAATCCAAATGGCTTCTTGACCTCATTCCACTCTGTTACCTTTCCTGCTTGAGTTATTTGGTCCCAATATCTTGGTTCCTTTGTCAAGTTTCTCCAGTAAATTCCAAACCCCTCTTGCTTATTTTCTGTACCCTTACTTGCAGTCATCCCTACTAGCAAAATCTCCTTTCTCAGTTCTTGTATTGGTTTAGTTCTTAAAATACTTTCTTCTACTTTATGAATATAATATTCTGAATGGTTATTATTCTTAAGTATATGCATCAAAAATCTCAGTCTCTCTATTTCCTTCACTTTCTCCTTGCTTCATCATTATCCCTTTCAGCTTTGAGTTATAATCTTCTGCTTGTGTTATGCATATGAGCCTTAACTGTGTGGTTCTAAAATATCCCTCAAGTCAAGTAAACCTAAAACACCTTGTTTTAGTGGAAGGATCAACTTATCCCACTTAACTCTTGCCCTCTTTCCATTCCAGATAAATTTCTTCAATTCTTTATTAGTTATTGTCCACAACTTCTCCTCAGGTTGATAAAAGTATGCTTAACCCATATACAAGACTAAAGGGACTGAAAACATTTCCACTACTTGTATCTTACCATCCATATCCATAAATAAGAGTTTCCACTTTATCATTCATTGTATTATCTTTTGTTTAGTCTCCTCCCACATATCCTTAGCTGCCATAACAGAAGCCTTTTTAATCCATACTCCTAAATACTTCATCTTATCATGTCATGATAATTATGGGTTTTACTGAACCAGTTTGTGTGTGGGTACATAATTTACAGCTAAACCAGCTTATGTGTGAGTACTTAGTTTATGGCAATAGCCTTTGTTTTATCTTCATTAATTTTATATCCTGAAAAGACTTGCAAATATCTCAAAATATTCCACAGCAATAAGATGATGTTTTCTGGATTTATCAGGTACAAAATAATATAATCTGCAAATAAAGCCAACATTTCTTATTACCATGCCTATTACATCCCTGTATTTCTGATTCCCTTATTTTCTTTGCCAGTGTCTCTAAATATAAAGCAAATAACAAAGGGGAAAGAGGGAACCCCTGCCTGGTTTCTCTGTTCAAATACAGTTTATCTGAGAGGAACCCATTCACTTTAATTCTTGCCACAGATCCTTTATATATCCTTCTAATTATCCTTATTATTCTATCAGGGAATGCAAATTCTCCCACTGCCCTACTCATAAAATCCCAGTGTACTCTGCCAAATGATGTCTCTGCATCAAGACCCACCAAGAACAGAGGCATTTTCTTACATTTTGCTTCCCTCTGGATCACCATCAATAATGTTGTCAAATGTCTGTCTTCTCCACACAAAATTACACTGATCCATATCTGTCAATGTTGGCAACACATTTACCATTCTTACAGACATAAACACTTTGTAATTGTTGCTTAAAATCAAAATGGGTTTATATGGAGCTGAGTCTGAAGGGTCTTTGCCATCTTTAGGTAACACAGCCACCACAGTTTTCTCTCAAGATGTTGGTGCTCCCCTCCTTTTAAAATACTATTAAAATCTTCCTGATCTTTCTCACTTTCTTCCCTCCTAATTTCCACACTTTCACAGGAATACCATCTTGGAGACTTTCCTGAAGACTGATTATACATAACTGTTTTTATTTCACCACTGCATATCTTAGCTGTTGTTGAGCCTCTAACCTTGTCAATATTAAATCTTCCATAAATATTTCCATTTGTGCTCTTTCTTGATTTCCACACTTCCCTGCTTTATACAAATTTTCATAAAATTTCTAGAATATCTCTAAAATTTCTACAGGTTGTCTAGTTATTTTCTTTTGTTATAGGTTCCCTATGTTTGGAGATATCCCCTTCAATGTTCTGTTGCCTAAATCATTTTACTAAAAGTTTTTGTACTCTGGAGTTGTTAGCAAAAATAGTTGCTTAATTGTAACCTTTCTAAACTCATGCATATTATCCCGATTCTCCCTTATTTTCTCTTTAGCACTCTGCATGTGCTCCTCCTCTTGTTCTGTGAGAGTCCCCTTGTTCTGTAATACCTTAACTTTTGTCAGCTTCTCCAAGTAATTTCAATTACTTCCTAACCATATATCTTTCTTTTTTTTTTTTGACTTTCCTTTTAAACTCCATTTTCATTTTATCCCTGTCACTAGCTATAACTTCTGAAGATATTTCTATCTTCTCGAATAACTCTGAAATTATTTCCACTACCCATTCCTTAAATTCATCTCTTTATATCAGTTAGCTGGGAAAGTGCCAGTGTCTTATTTTTATTTTATTACCCTGCATTTTTATTTCAGTTTTTATTGTTGCATGATTAGAAATAGCTATTGGATGTGTGTTGAAGCTTTCAATTAAATGCATGTTTCTGTGAAATATAATTTCTGTTTAGTCTAGCTCAGTTATTGTACCTTGGGGAATAATATGTAAATTCTGAGTCCTTAGTATTGAATTCACATCTTCCATGCCAAATATTTTCATGAATTTCTTCAGAAATCTACCCTCTTTTGTTATCTTGTCCCTTCTAAGTTCCCCTGATACATCCTCACTCTTGCAGATCAAACTCCCCTCCCCACCTATAAATAATACTCCCTGCTGAAAGCTGATTATTTTAGCTCAATGATAGCAGTTTTCTGTGGGTTATAAATATGTGCCATTAGAATCCTCCTTCCATGCCAATAGCCCCTTACTACCACAAATCTACCATTTTTGACTTTATTTCTCTCATTTATCACTATTAGAACCCCTCTGGCAATTACTATAATTAACTCCCCTTTTCCAGTATCCCTGATATTCAGCTGAATATTCATTCTGAAATCCTCTCTTTGTCAAATTCACATGCTCATTTCTCCCAATGTATCTCCTGCAGCATTGGTATTTGCATTCTGCATTTCTTACTACTCTTTCCTTTTTATCTGTATCTGTAAAGCCATTTATGTTCCAGGATAATATAGATAGCATAGCCATCTTGATAAAATGATATTTTCCTATCTATTTATTATACATGGCATTTTTTAATGTGTGTTTCCAGATTTTGTGTTACATGCATATACTAATGTTTTGCAGGCTGATCCTTTGTACAGATATTTCTTCTCATCTCCATTTGAACCTGTGTCATATTTTTCAAGTATTTTTCTTTTGATGAAAACCCTCAAACAAAAATCTAAATACTAAACACCCCATCCCCTATAACTTGGAACAAACCCACAACAATATGTACATCTTCAAAACATGAAGTTTAACCCTCCATAAGGAAACAGTTGCCCTAAAGCGAGGGCTGCATCTACAGACATTATGTAACCAAAAGTTGAGGTTATGCATGCTAAAGTGTATGCTACAGCCTTTTATCCCACTTGCACTGATAGCTATCTGTTCTTTTCCTATCTCTCCTCCTGTCCCAGATATGAAAAACAGCTTGCATGCTTTCAGAAAAAAAAAAAAACTTTTTAGCAATAAGAGCAAGTGCACTGCTTATGTTTAAATAAAACTAAATTGTAAAATGTTCTATTAACTGCAAAAAAAGTATTAAGGTTTCTAGGGAGGTTATCTCTTATTCACTTCCCAAATTTCAGTTTTTTTTTACTGAACTGTTTGTCATTGTACTTTTTAAATTTTGCATTTCCCTCAGCAAAGAATACTTAGAATTCTCAAGATTATCTGCTTGCACCCACAGACAGCTTGTCTCCATTGAAATGTACTCAGCAAAGAGTCTGTAAATTTCACTCAGAAAAGAATGTATAGCTGCCCTCAGCTGCAGACATCTTGACTCCACTGAACATTTGACTGTGAAAAACAGAAAACAAACAAGCTAATATGTTTGTAGTTGTAAGAAGCTTAGCATTTTCATGGAATTCATCATTTTTGTCTTATTTTTAAAGCCTACATGTTTACAACAACACTGTTTACAGCTTAAGCCAAAGGATGTAATCTAGACAGTCACCCTTGTGAAATAAAAAGAAGAAATATCCTAATTCTACATATAATCACTGCACTTTCACACCCTACCCCAGCTCCAGCAGCCCAAGATCACAGTATAAGAGTATCAAACTTGCTTTGTCCAGTCTTTTTTCTCTTGTTATACTGTAAAACCTATATTTCCTACAACTAAAAAGTACATTTTTACTTTAGTATCTTTAACACATAAAACAGTGACTGAAAAGACTCCCCTACATTTAAAATATACCTGACTACACACAAACTCTTTTACTGCACATAACATGCAATTTATATCATGAAAGTTTTATACAAATACTAATAAGAACAAAAATAGTTTTACTTACAGTTATTTCCCCCGCTTTTAGTGTCCATCTAAACATTAATGATATAAAATCAGGTATGTGCTTTACAGTCCACCCACAAATTTAGCAAAGTCAACAAAAGTCCAGTGTTTTCAGCCACCTTTTCTTGAAAAAACATATTTCAGAAATGTGATAAGATGCTTTATAGTCTTCAATTTATTCAGTAATTTCAGAGTTGCTGGTCTTCTTCCTGTTCATTTCTATCTCACAGCACCAAACTCTGGTTCAAGGTGTAAGCTACTGCTGATTCCTCTAGTCAACTCCTGTTCTTTTTTCTCTCTCTCAAGCATTTTCTTTTGGAACATTTGATAAGATTTATTTGGCAAATTCTGTATGTGAACCTTACCATCAGAAGAATGAGAAGCAGAATCCCCTTCTGCACTCTGACTCACTTTTTGTTGGATAAACTTTTCTGTTTAATCTTTAGCCTATTCCGCATCAAGAAATGACTTTGATCCTCCAAGAAAAAATACTTTGAAGACATTTGGATACAGCAGTTTGAATATCACACCTGTCTGTTGACATTCCATTATTGTTAGGATAAATTTGCTCCTCTTCTGCCATGTATACAGTGAATAATTATTTTCTACAAATACTCTGTCTCCAGTTTTTAATACTTTGCTCTTATGCCACAATTTTGTTAGGATCAACTTTTTTCTGATGGTAGGATTGCATATTTACTAATATAGGTCTTGGCTGCTTTCTCGTGGCCAGGTTTGGAGCATTTTACCCTAAAAGTACATAAGGAGTCAGAGAGTTGAGTACATTGAGGATAATGAAGTTGAATTTAATTACGGCATCATCAAGAGGTAGCTGCCTAAGGAAAGAACAGTTAATAGCTGAGAGATAGCTGTTTAGCATATCAGAGTCAAAGTTGTTCAGTTTGCAACAAGCTATGAACTTATGTGGTCTACTATAATGTGTAGTGAATCTAAGGACTTTGATTGGACTGTGGTCACTGAGAGCATCAGGCAGTATTTCAGGGAAGTGATATTTATGGGGGTAGGAGACTAGTATCCAGTCAAGAATTGAGGTATGATTAGTGTATTTGATAGTATACGTAGGAGTAGATATTAGTTGGGAGAAATCATGTAAGTTAATACAGGAGCTGGGAGTATCTGAGGAGAGGGATAGCCAGTTAATGTTGACATCTCCCAAGACTATTGTTTCATTAGGTAAGTGTTGAGTGAGCCTAGAAAGAGTATTTTCTAGTGCAGTGATATTGTCACCAGGGGTATGTAAACTGCAGCTATGGTAATTGTGTTGTGAACATTACTTTTACAGTTAGCTATTAGCAGTTCAGCTGGGGAGGCAGAGAGGGTGGGGATAGCTAGAGGGGTAAGTATAAGGTGGTTAGAGAACATGACACCAGCTCCACCACCTTTTTTCTGAGTTCTATCAAGTTATAAAATATTGAATCTTGAGGGAAGGAAATCTCTGTCAGTAGCTTCAGGAAATTTTAACAGTTAAAAAATATACCCAGCTTAGAAATCTTAATAATTACAGTTAGCTGAGGTGTGCCTACTCCACATTAGATTCAGGTTATCACAACTACAATGAGTAACTAGAGCGATTGGTCGCAGCACTAAACTATTTCACTGTGCATAGAACAAGCAAACAACATTTCACAGATTGCATGTATGCCTAGTCTAGGTATTTTAACACAATTTAGGTAGAAAAGGCAGGAACATACAAATACAATTTACATTTTACAGCCTGTAAGGCTTACTTACATGGCATGCACACTACTGGATGCCCAGCTAATACATGATGTAGAAAGCTAAGTTAAAAGATGATGCCAAAGTGTAGAGGGCAGTATTTCTAAACTTTGGGAGAGGACCTCATTGGCCAGGACCACTGGAAACCTGGGAGCGAGGTAATGTCACCTGGGATATGCAAGAGATTGAGAATAGGAATTAATTGGGGGAGGAATGGGAAGAGATGGGAAGGAAAAGATTAATGGAGAGGAGAATGGGAACTACCAAGAGAATGGCAGATGCTTCTTAAAATGAACCATGAAGTGGTCCAAGGCAGCCATCTAGAGCCAATCAGTGAAAGTTTGTGGGAATAAAGGTCAGTACATAAATCTTCCTTTGGTAGAATTAAATGTGATAAAAGATATAGGTAAAGAGTGGATTTAGTTGACCAGCGAAAGTAAAAAAGAATAGATTACAGCTTAGTAGACAGTGTGCAAAAGAGATAATTAGGAGGCAATAGCGTAGTGGGACTATGTAGTTTTGAGCTAGCCTAACCAAAAGACTTGGGAGGGAATAATGAAGGACCAAAGAAAAGGGGGTGGGGAGGAGGGCCCAGTAGTGTGAAAACATGTGAGTGGTAGGCTTAAACTATATTACAGAAATAGACTGAATAAGACATACACTAAATTTGTTTTAGATACTGATCGTCCAGCAGTACTTAAAAAAAGCATGTGAATAGCGCATTCCTGGAAGCACGTCTTACTGGAATGGAAGTTTTCAATGTAGTGGCAATGGGACTGCAGGACTAAATTTGTTTTAGATACTGATTGCCCAGCAGTAATTAAAAAATCATAAGGTGAATGGCACATTCCTGGGAGCACATCTTACTGGGATGGAAATTTATCAGTTCATTTGAATGGCTACTTAAAGCTTCTATTTTTTTTCCAGCCTTTTGTGTTTGAATTTTTATACTCCTTCAGTGTTTCATTTATTTTAATTACCTCTGAGTACATTTGATTTATTTTTCCTCCAAATTACTGGAAGACATCTTTTGAACCAAAGCTGAGACTTGAACTCCTTTTTGCTGAACAACTGCAGAATCCTTCCCAGACAGTGTTTTCTCTTCACCTTTTCTGCTTGATTTTGTTTCAGGTTTCCCAAATTTCTCCTTTGCTGGCATCCAGGCAGTGAATTCACTGGCCAGTAACCGAATATTACCAAAAAAAAAACATTTTCAATGCCACTCCCTTTCCCAGGTTGCTGTTCTCACACTGGGAGAGCTGAAGTTATGCTGCTGATCAGTGTGCAGCCATCTTGGAAGTCAAGTGCTACAATATTTAGAAACTTTCATTTTATATGAGCTAGATGTCTACATGGAAGGAAAGATTGTGCAGAAAAATGCCCACCCCCCCCAAAAGAAAATGTGATGTAGGATTCCAAACACTTTTTTATCATTTAAAATGGTTCATGACAGTCATTTGTGGAAAAAAAATCCCTTGAAGGAAAGTTACCAAACAAAAGCTTAGGGAACTGTCATAACAAGGTAAATCATAAAGCAAACATTTAGAGAACCAGTTTATGAATTTCATATCAAGTGGTATCATTTAAGTGGATGTAGATCACCTGCACTTATTGCATGGATTTTGAATAATTCATCTTTTATATGGCGTAATTTGCACTGTAAGTTTCACAGCATACTATTGAAGTAGGAATTATGACTATTTTCAAACTACACATGTTGGTGACGTTATGGTTACTGCCTTTCCATATTTTATATCTCAACTGTGTGCTAGATAAATGCAAAGCAAATGCATATATGAAGCATCCATCACAGTAGTTCCAATATGATTTATCTGGAAACACTTTCAGAACCACATGAACTGAATCTCTCATTTAAATCCAATTATACCATGACCCCCCCATTAATATTCCAAAACGTGCACGCTGATTGGCCAGCGTGCACATTGTAAATCGACATACTAATGGAAAAAGATCCGGTCACCCGGACTTTTTCCATTACTATAAGTCTCTTTTAAAACACTGTCTCGCTATGTTAAAAGAGTTTAACAAAGCGACACAGGTTTAAAAAAAGCAATGGAGATCTCCGTTGCTTTTTTAAAGCTGTCTCGCTATGTTAAACTCCTTTAACATAGCGACACAGTGTGTAAAAAGCAACAGAGATCTTGCTTTCTCCGTTGCTTTTTTTTAAACCTGTCTCGCTATGTTAAATGGGTTTAACATAGCGAGACAGATTTAAAATAAGCAACGGACATCTCCGTTGCTTATTTTAAAGCTGTCTCGCTATGTTAAACCCATTTAACATAGCGAGACAAGTTTTAAAAAAAAAAGCAATGGAGAAAGCAAGATCTCCATTGCTTTTTACTGTTTCGCTATGTTAAATGGGTTTAACATAGCGAGACAGCTTTAAAATAAGCAATGGACATCTCCATTGCTTATTTTAAAGCTGTCTCGCTATGTTAAACCCATTTAAAATAGCGAAACAGTAAAAAGCAATGGAGATCTTGCTTTCTCCGTTGCTTTTGGCCACAGCTCTGATGTACTGTGTAGGCATGCGCAGTACATCAGAACTTCCACGGATACCAGACAGCTGCGGAAGGGCAGCAAAGAGGCATTATACAATGCCATTATTTAAGAAAAGTAAGTATTTCTTTTCTTAAATAATGTCATAGCATAATAGCAATAACCCACTTCTGGGTGTGGGCAATGCGGGATTTACCCACGGTTGTCTTTGTTTGGTCCCTCGGGCTTTGCCCTCGGGACCAAACCACGTCAACCGTGGGTAAATCCCACATTACCCACACCCAGGCGTGGGTTATTGCTATATTAGTATATTGTTTAAAGAGGTATTGACCTTTAAGTGCAACAGATATCTTAAAATGAGGGGTGTGTGTGTGTGTGTGTGTGTGTGTGTGTGTGTGTGTGTGTGTGTGTGTGTGTGTGTGTGTGTGTGTGTGTGTATTTGTTATGAAATTGTCCACTTCTTTGAATGGAAGGGGTGCAGTTACTGCAGTGGCTACACTAGCAGGGAGTGACATCTGTAGATGAAGGAAACTGCTTACTCCCTTTTAAAGTTGCAATAATTCAGAGAAAAAAAGCACAATTATTTGGAGAAATGCTTGCAGGCATGCATTCATTCCACTGCTTATGTCTACTAACAACTCTGTGTGACCATTTTAGTTTGATATGCAGGAGAACATTAAAAAAAGGCTTTAAAAGTAACTATGATAACACAAAAATGTAAGAAATAATTTCACAACGTACCCATTTTTGTACCATAATAATGCTGCTCATGGTAAAAAGTCTTGCCTAACACTGCCCACCCTGCCAGGTATTACTACTTGAATGTTAGAATACTCTATGGTACAATGTGAGGTGCATGAAAAGCGGAGTCCTTTGTGCATATAGGGAATGATGATATGCCACAATAAAACCATACATAGGACATTACTAAGATTATGCATTGGACTAATAGTATAAGTGCAAAAACATGCAGTCATTGAATTCTCAGCTGTGACAACATAATCACAGCCATTGAACAGAGTTAACAAATCAGTGCCTGAAATTTGTGTTATCCATTTTATAATGCTCTTTTTCTTTCTTGCTTCCATATACTGTATGCACACTTTAAGTTGATTTTTCTGATGGTAAATTTCCAGCTCTCCCACTACAAACATAGGCTCATTTTGAACAAAGGTTGTTTTGTTTAGTGCTAGGGCTTGCGGTGACTAAGTGGCTGTTATGCTTATATTATCACAGGGCTAATGTAAAACTAAAGTAGTTTAATTGCCACAATATATCTTGTGAGAAAATGTAAATAACTGCCATTTTCTAAGTGTCTGAATACCACTGTCCCTTCAAGAATTGTTTTCTCGTTGGTTCTCATTTTATTTAATTGCTGTTTATAGTATGGCTGAGTGCTGAGTTGTCATTTTATCTATATTATGAACACAACTTTCATGATTGTTGCCAAATATAAACTCTTCCACACTCCAAAATTTAGAAAAACATCATTTGGCACAAAAAACAACTTTATTAGAAAGCAGGAACAATGTGTAAAAACCAAAAATGAGCTAGTGCCTCAGTATATCCCTTCAAGGTTCAAAAGTTTTAAACACATTAAATCACTTAAATAGTTCAATTAGAACATTATTAAATAGAATAACAGAGCAACAGAATGTACCAGACGGCTTATGAATTTAAATGAAAACATAAAGCAAAAATAATTCAGTTGAAACAAATGAGTTTGTAGAATAACAATAATTATAACGATAATGATAACAATGAGCCAGTTGAATGCAAAAATACAGATATCCTAATTCTGGGAGCAGAATGCACTAAATTGCTCCCTTGAATTTGTTAAAATCCTGATTGATTATGATAAAAACCAGGTTGAGTTATGCTAAAATTGGTAGCTTGTTTGAATGTAAGCTGAGTGTAACAGATATTTTGAGGGGATGTGTTGACCAACAGGTGGATGAAGTTTTTGTTACAGCCCTGGAGGAGGAACTGACCCCTTACAAATGACATAAGCTGCAATGAGATCAGCAGCGCTTTCAGCAAGCTGATTGGTTCACAATTGATTAGCGAGTAGCTGGAAGACCCGGCGTGGATGTTTGGCACTTGAGTCTGGTCCAGTAACAATGAGGTCTGAGGGGACCAAAAAAAAAAAAAATAATAATAATTTTATCAGAAATGAGAAACTGTTTCAAAAATGTAACCAGGCATTGATAGGAAGTTACAGTCAGCATATGTGGGCAATTTAGTACATGTCTGGCTGCAGTGTTTCATCAAAACTGGTTTCTTTAAGTACAGGGTATGTGTGATTTTTTTGGTTTGCCTGGATATATCTCAAACTGAGAATGTTATTTGTTAAAACACAGAAGTTTCAGATGTTCATCTGCAGTTCAAGTTTAAGTGGAATGAATTTAATTGAACTACATAATGCTTTTTACAGAGGAAGAAACTTTGAGGCTTAATCTATTCAGACTGCTTTGTAAGTATTTTCACTCTGTGGGTCTCTAGGCTGAGGTCTGCAGAGCTACATGCCCTGATGTTCATGATACTACTGGCTCTGCTGCTTCTGTTCTGGGGAAAGAAAATATCTGATTGCTGCCTGCTGCTGGATGTCAGATCTTCACTGTTTTGTGATCCTGTGAGCTGCTTGAAACTGGGATTTATTTTTTTCCTGGTGCTTGCTTCTTGACGCAGAGATGAGAGAGTGGAGCTACACAGATAAGAAGTAAATATTCTGGGAAGAAATAGCCAGGGAATTGTTATGGCTAGGCTTGTATAGCCCTAGGACCAATAGCCTAGTACCAACCTATGAACCTATGTGTATTCACATGTCAAACACTGACCATTTCCTATGTCTGTGCTGCTGCTGGGATTTTCTGTTTATCCATCTTAGATCAAGTAAATCATCATTGTACTTGCAGAGTGCACTGCTTTCTTTACGAGTTAACATGTCTTTAACCAATCTAGTAAGAAAAGCATTTATTTACATTAAATGAGGGTGACAACTTCAGTTTGTTTTTTCTTTTCATAAAAGCCCGTTAGACTAACATTTTGTATGCTATGTTATAGCTGATGGTGTGATTATAATTGCTATTAAAATTACTTTATATAAAACTAAGGCTAAATAAGGCCAGTGAGACAGTTTAGAGAAGGTTTTAGATGATAGCTGCATGTAGGCAGGGTTAGTGGTTCTGTTGTTACCACTAGATGAATCAAACCCTGACCACTTAGCTTGTGAATCAACATCTCCAACTCTGTTCCAGCAGTAGTATTTCAAAAGCAGTTCCTCATGGATTTGCTGTGTCATTCCTGACTCTGCTGTAACTACTTTTGTAGTTCTTCATTTGGGCTTGTTTGCAGATGTTTGATACTGTAAAGCATGTCTTAACTGTTACTTCCGATCTACTGGATAAGTGTATGTGTTAAAAATACAGGAACTTCAATTCAACTAGGTCTTTACGAATTAAAGCTGTGTGGCCTGTTTGCTTATCTTTACATGATTTAGTGAGGTAAAATTCCTGGTGAATGGCCAAAAAAACTGTCAGACCAAGGTTTTTCCCCCATCAGAGGGCACATTTATGTATTCTGTCTCACTCCTAGGGGCATGATTTTTACCCATAAGCACAATTTGAGTGATATAACTTTGGACCTTCTGCTAAGATTTTGAAAGTTAAGAGCCTCCAAAGTCTAAATTTATCAGTAGGTACAAAGTTATCTAGAAAACTCATATTTTTCTGCTAAACATTCCATGGCCTTTGTGGGCCCAGCCAGTGCATGACAGTCTATGTTTTTAATTTATTATATGCACAGTTACTAGTTTGTTTCTTAATGATGTTGAAAAGTGTCCTTCTGGTACCTATATATCTGTATTTGTATTTGTTCTGTCTGATGATCTTTATCTTTCCCTCAGGCCTCCCTAAAAATCTGCCATGGACTTGGCAGGACTGCCCACTTAACAAATTTCAGATAAAAATAAATAATTCAAAAATGCTAAAATGGTAACAAAACCCATTTGTTTACATTACAGATACGTTATAGCTCAAGCTTCACCATTTTAAATCTGTTAAGCATTCTAAAAGTGTAGCTAGCTGACTGACTGGGATGTGATGACACAACTTATTTTACAGTCTGCAGATTTAGTTACCTGGCAATTCAGTTTTTTGTGGCGGCACTAAAGATACAGAGCAATAAAGTTCCTATTACTAAATAATGCCCTAAGCAAAACCACTTTTGATTTCAGTCTGTTCTGAGTCTTTGCCAGTTCATTCAATGCATTATTTTATTCAACTCAGCTAGTAATTCACCCACTTCACTATTTTGCTACTAGTGTTCCATAGTGCTAGGCTTTCTGTAGTACATGGTATGTGGACTTATATTAGGCCAACATATTAAATACAGCTACACAGTGTAAACAGACTGTTTAGTATATTGCAGTAGAAATATCTTCAAGGAAGTTGGCCAGGTTTAGCTTACAAGGGCTTCATTTTCGGTGTCCTGTTGTTCTATATCCAATAATATTAACTAGCAAAGTTCCCTTTTAACTAGCAGATACTTTAGAGCTTCCCAGAGAATTCAAGGCAGACTCATTGATTTAAAGTTTGCAAGACTGAGTTGAGGTCCAGCCTTGTAGACAGGGACTGTAGTGCATTTTTTCCAAATATAAGAATTTCTTCATTTTTGGTTAGATTTTTTCAGGAATAGTAGTAATTGTTTAAGTGTGGGATGGACTCCTAAAATGAGGGACAGTGCTGAACAAATTTCCTAAGGTAAGGAGTGGTGATAAAATAAAAACAAAAAAAAGTCTGCCTGTAGGAAATATTTCCTGTCGTGATGCCTGAAGTCTTCCTTGCCATATTGTAGCAGGTGGTTGGTTGAGAAACACATTGGTTGTAGGGAGCAACATTGTGTGTGTGTGTGTGTGTGTGTTGTGTGTGTACATATGGGTTTATTTCACTTCACCTAAAACTCATTTGGTAGAATTTCATTTGACCGAGACCAAATCACCTAAAGTTCACACTATCGAAAACTCATTTGACTGCATCTCATTTCACCGACTGTTAAGCCATAGTGGGTTTCCTTTCACATGTGACTTGCTTGTGATAAAAAGAATTACTGTAACTTACAGTGTTGACTGTCAGAATACCAATAGTCATGTAGAAAGTAATATTGTAGTGTTTCTAAATGTGGGTATGTCTCTTTACATTTCTATGGGAAGTATCTAAAGTAATATGGTGGATGTTTTGTGTGTTCCCAGCAGTAGCGGCAGTGTGTAGAGTAATGTAAGGCAAGTAAAAGTATATGAACTTTTCCCCACTGTAGTGTGATCCTGGAGTTACTATATATAATTGGGGGGGGGGCGTAGCCCCCCATCTAGTTTGGTTTTATATTGTCTGGTTTCCTGTTAAGAGGGTAAGTAGGTAGTTCTTATGTTCTGGAAGGAGTTAGTAATTGGTATTGAAAGTGTGCATGTATATATATATATATATATATATATATATATACATATATATATATATATATATTTATATTATAGGACAGCATGTTAAGTAAATGTTTTGTGTGAATAGTTTTTAATCGTAGTATAACTGAGTGAACGCAGAACTATGTGATATTACAAGTGTGCAATCACTCAGAATGTCAAACAACACGATCAGTATGTAGATGTATATTAGAGGCCTAGTTATTGTTTTATGTTTTTAAGTGATTTCACTTAAGTAAACATGTTTACTTATGATGTAGGGAATTACTGTCTGTGTTGTGTTTAGCATGCACTAGCAGTGATGCATTTCTTTAGGGAATTTCTTCCTTATTTCAAGTTGGTGCAATGGTGTAGTTGCTACATTTGAATTTGAGGGTGTGGGGGCCCTCCCTCTTGGGGCTGGAGAGGGGCTTTCCCACCTGCAAAAGATATTGTAAATGATTGTTTTATATTTGTTTAATTTATTGCTAGGTAAAGTTTTTCATATGCTTTGGGGTATTTGTGTGTCATGTGCATAGTCAACCAGTGCTGATGTACAGAAGTATATGTATATGAATGAATACATACATCTACCCAGCAGTGTAAACCTTGGCTGTAGATGATTGACACTGTTGAAATGACACCCCAACCCCATGTGCAAAATGGGAAAAAGGGGTTGTAGATGGATGGATACACAAGCATTAACACTGCCTTTATTGATCCTGGCTCATTAGAAGTACAAGAGGTCCCAGGCTCGTGTCATTGAATCATAGATCATTGCAAAAGCACACAAGCAGTTAGTGCAAGCTGTTGATACGATAGTGCTTAAGTGATCACCTCTTTTCAACTATAGTGCCGCAGGTATTTTACATGAGGGCTTCAGGTTTCCCAACCAAAATGGAGGCTTTGTCCCCACATCCTCTTACTTATATACTGTATTCTAATTCCACAGTTGCACAAGTGCCACAAAAGTCAAATCACCAAATTAATGTAAAATCAACTAAATGTTAGCTACTGCACAAAATAAATTACACTGATTTCAGTAAATAGTGATACCTTTCCTGGACACTGATAAAATGTGCACACAACAAGATTTCAAGGTTACCATGTACATCATCTGTTATTTTTATTGAGTCTGCTTATATCAAGATAAAGTTTTGCAGCAGTACTTCAAAATTGCTTTATTCAATAGGCTGTGCACTTTGTCAACATGGTGCATTATTCTCAGTAGCTGTTGTCATGAGCATATAAACCACAGTTATTTCTTGACCCTGCAGTATTTTTCTACATGGTGACAGTGTAATGGAAATTTCAATCTTGAAAGCTAACCATTTTGTTCAGAAGACTGTTTTATTAATTACTGTCATGGTCATGGGTTTTTGATTTATTAACACAGAGAGTTTTGTTAAGGCTCTGATGTCTACTTGGCTGCCTCTACAAAAGTGGACATCACACACACACACACAAAAAACTGTTAACTATGTTTTCTTTGACAGGTGTGTATTATTTTTGTAAATGCTGCAGTGTACTACAGAGTGACAGAAATGTTTGTCCTGTTGTGAATTTTTTATCAGGTTATTTCTTTATTTTGCACTAGGGGAAGGAGTTAGGAAATATGTATTAAGTGGTGTGTACTCATATGAAGTATTCCTTTTTATGTATTTTTTGTATAATGGATGGATATATTTGTAGATATTTTTCTGTGTTTAACAGTCAAGTTATTTATTTTGTGTTAGGGGAGGGAATTTGAATGAAGTTGGTGTACCCATATGGAGCCTTCATCATATTTTTTTTTGTATGATGGAGTCATACATTCATATGTATTATTTTGGGTTTAGCAATCAATTTTTTTTTATTTAAGGATTTTTTTCTTTCCTATTATGTTTCGTCTCATACTAGGCTATGTCACCCAAGACATGCACCCCATAAACTGCCATACATTGACACAGAGAATGATATGATCATTCAGGCCCTACATCACCATGGGTTATTCCTATCAGAGAGACGCAGGCATGACAAATCCTCAAGTGACTGTATCTGGGAGCATGTGGTGAATGGTGTTAACGCAGTGAGAGGCCATAAACATACACATTCCAAATTAAGACATAGGGCATTGATATGATTGTGGAGGCCAGACACCGTACAGCTGCAACTGGCTGTAAACAAATTTTAATGGGGAGGTGGTCCTCCTACTGAGCCACCACTGACTGAAACAAAGGAATTCCTGTCCATTGTCAGAGATCCAGACAGCTCAGCACAGAATGTGCACAGAATTCTTGATGTTAGGGCTGACATGGAGGACAAACCCACGTGTCTACTGCAGAACTTCCACGTATGCTATATAATAAAAATAGTCATTGTATACGTGTGTGTGTGTGTGTATACTTACATATATAGTGAGAAGGAGAGAGAGAAGCACAGGGGAAGGGACATAGAAAGGGACAAGGAGGTGGGAATTGGGAGGTGGGGGTTAGTCCAGTAAACAATAACAATTTCTATGAGAAGTGTCTTATTCTGCAGCTATAAAGGTAGTTTTTTCTGTTGCTTCTGTCATTTGCTTTGTTATGCTTATCATCTGTTTTGTCTCCCTTTTTATATGTAGGCACATCTGGGTCTGTCTTTGCACAACTACCTGCACATGGTGATCACACCTTCTGTATTCTTATTACTATCCAAAAAGTAGATGAATGTGTAACTGAAAGTTATTTGATGTCTTTCTATTGGCATCTTTTAATTTGTAATATATGTTTCACATAACATAGGATTAATTGCTGTTTATTCAATTTTTCTTCCTCTTTCTTTCTTTTGTCGCTTATTTGTGATCCTGCCAGTAGCACTCAGAAACTCCTGCTGCCTGCTGTCAGAGTATAGGTAATCTCAGATGATGATGGTGGGTATGAACAGGCAGAGTCTGGAAGGGGGAAGAGGATCAGTCTGATATTGAGATTGTGCCTCCAGCATCTCCTGCCCCTGTTGGGGACACAGTATACCTACGCATACCCATGACACACAGTCATCAGGCACTGGATAAGTTGAGGGTGACACAATTGATCATGTTAAGATGGTTTCTCCAGTTGTAGAACTAGTTGATTCTCCCCATAGCCATTGTGTGAGCAAGGTGCTACAGAGGCAGATTGTTAAAGGTGCTCAGCGGAGGCCTGCTGTTCACCCTGCTCCTGATGTTGGTGTGTCAGAAGGTGCCACACGACATATGTGTATGGCTGTCATGGAAGTACAGGCATGTTCTGCAAGGGCCTCAGAACAGATAGTGCATTGTGAATTCTGACATGCTGGACTGCCTGAGCCATGTGAGTGACTCCTTGGAAATGGTGAATGACACACTGGATTAGGCAGCATATGTAATGGAATGTCTGCTGGGGGAGGGTTGGTATCCATACAACCATACAGCCACTACTTCATCCTGTTAGCCGACATGGCCATGCGTGATCCCGCTCCCATAGTGGCACTACTTCCATTGCTGTGTTAGTGATTGTAACCTACCTTGTGCAAGTGGTGATGACTGTGCCCTGCCCTTTGCACAATTCTTTGTGACTTAGGATTGGACATGTGTCTGATGCACAGAATGGATAACATCTTCTTCTTTCGGCTTTTTCCTAGTTAGGGGTCGCCACAGCGGATCACCTGTCCGCTCATGATTGGCAGTGGAGTTTTACAGTGTTGAGTTGCCAACCCGGTGCCCAACCTTCCACAGAAGACACACACACACACATACATACACACTCACACCTAGGGCCAGTTTAGAGTGTCCAATCCACCTACAGCATGTCTTTGGGATGTGGGAGGAAACCGCAGCACCCGGAGGAAACCCACACGACCACAGGGAGGACACAACAGAATGGATAACTAATACTTGCTTATTCAGAACCTTACTTTAATGTAAATATATTGAAGAATAAATGTTTTTCATCATAGTTCATGATCAGTTGTACATGATTGCTTCTGTAATCGTTGACCTTCACTGTGTTTCTGTTACTGTTGTTATTCACACTGTCAGAGTAAATGTTTGTTTTGCTTACTGTTATACTTGCACAAATGATGCTACCCTTGACTTGCTCGCTGCTTTATATACAGTGGACAACTGAACTTCTTTATGTACATTCTTGGGCAAACTAGATAACTGTGTATTGCAAAACAGCAATCATAAGGTATTACTTGATGTTACTGTACACTTGGGACATATATCACCTTACGGACATATGAGGATTTGCATAATACAGTAATCATTTGTATAACTGTGTTGTTTTTTTTTTTTATACAAGTTCCAGAGTTAACTTGGTAATAATGCATATGCAAGACATCTCCTTGGGCGGGGTTGCCTGTGTATGATGATAAAAGAATACAGCCATTATACGGTTAAGTAAAGCTTGTGCAATTTGACAGGCATTATTTTTAATATTTCTATGTGCTAAGGCTGATATTCTTTCTTTTAGGTATTCAGAGTGTGTGTGCTATCCTTTGCTTGTTAACTAGAGCCATGGCATATTGTGCATCCCTACATCTGCTGGCAGCATCTGCGGTTGGTAGTTCTTCCTCAGACTCATCTGTATCTGCTGGAGCAGCTGGCTCTACCTTTGGTAGTGGGAACTGTGGTCCTGGCCCTAGTTGTCCTTGTTGAAGCAGTCTCCTGAGAATGGTATTGTGCAGCATGTAACATACTGTAAGTATTTCGGCAGAGGTGGCTAGATTATAATGTATGGCACCTCTTGAGGTGTATAGACACCAGGACCTTGAGTTGAGCAAGCCAAATACATGTTCTATGACATTTCTAGTTTGAGCATGGGTATCATTGTATCCTTGAAGGTTTCTCATAGGTGTCATGACCCATGGTTCTATGGCACAGTCTTCTCCTCCACTAGATGCCCTTGTGAAAGTCAACCCTAGCAAACTTTGTGTACAGCTCACAGGTGTGCCATATGTGTGAGTCATGAAAATTTCCTGGGTTACCTGCACAGATTCCCATAGATGATCCCTTCAGTGTTGCAAACAACCTGACAGTTTACAGAAAGGTACCCATTTCTGTTGATGTACCTCCTTCCCTGTTATTTTCATAGGGCTTGTGTGTGCAACCTATAGCCCTCAAAACTTCAGGGAAGTGTGCTATTGCATTAAATGCCTGCATGATTCTTGCTTCTCCTGTGGTGTGCATGAAAAACAGATATGCTACCTTACATGTTGTAGCATTGCATTTAGAAACTGATGTAATATTCTGGAAGCTAAGGTCTATGATGCCTTTAATACACCCCCTGTGGGCTTCTGGAAGTACCTGTAGCTATTGCTTTTTGTAGGAATTATTGTAGCACACATAAGTGCTATCAGCACTAGACATCCTATAGGGAAACAGCTCCAGTACTTAGTAATGATGACCATCCCTCCTGGCATGTCGAAAGGTCAGTTTCCTGTGCTTTCTCCTATTAACCTGGTGAACCTGGTCATTCTGAGGCAGTGTAGCAACTGCCTCATGTACATAGGCAACCCTTTCCTCTTACCTTCCAACACTCAGACTTGTGAGAGATGCACTTATATTTTCAAACTGGAAGCAATGCAGTCTCCAGCCAAGACTGGAATAGCTGGTCAAGAGGAGAAGGTCAAGACCTGCACCACACCACATGGAATACATAGCCCTCCAGAACACCCACCATCACAGCCCTCACATAAAAACACAAACCACATACTCACCTTCATGGAGGATCTCAATGGAAATCTATTCAAACACCAGAGACCTCCAATGCAGAAATGCACTTGACCACCACAACATAGCACAAACCACAAGACACATAGCTCACCTACACAGCGTGCCCCTCAACCTAAGCCCCTAAGGCAAAACAGCTTGCCCAATACAATAGTCATAGGTGACTAAATAGTGAGGCACACTGATGTCCCACTCACTAGGTTGAATAAGGAGAAGGTAACAGTCAGCTGTCTATCAGGTGCCAGAATCCAACACATAACACATGCTCTCAGGTCACAAGTATGACTCTGTCATTGTCCATGTAGATGTCAATGACCTGATACATACCTCCCTGGACTAGATGAAAAGAGACATGGTGGAGCTCTTGGATTATGTGGCCCAGGCAGGTTAGACCCTAGCCCTGAGCAGCATCCTAACATCACCCAGAATGATACCGCAGTGCAAACAGAAAATGTTTGACTTCAGCAATTGGCTAAGTTTCTTTTGTCATTCTAAGGCGTACCTGTCTGCTTAGGATGACATGATTGACAGACCTCGATGCTTTGCCAGAGATGGCCTGCATCTGTCACTGCTGGGTTTCTGGGTACTGGCTAATGCTCTTGCCACCCCTATAGTGCCTTTTTTAGGTGGTGTTCCAAAGACCAAATTACCACCATAACAGCTATAAATAAATGTAATCTGAGGGTCATGCTGCTCAACACTAGTAGTCTAAATCTCAAGATGAACTCTCTCGAAGCACTCCTCAAAATGGAAAACATCGGCATTTGTGCTGTAAAGGAGACCTGGTTTAAAGCAGCAGAAAGCTCCCCTGTGCTATCAGGCTATAACTTATTCCACACCTTTCAGCCTCAGAACATGGCTGAAGCTCCAAAGGCAGTGGTGTCTCCATATTCATAAAGGATATGCACACCTCCAGACTAGTAGCCCAGCATAACACATCTGAGGTACTCCAGGTACAACTAACATTTGGTAAGACAACAATTTAGGTCGTAGCCTGCTATAGGTCCCCAACCATATCCCAGGACTCTCACTCCACATTCCTAAGCACCCTGGAAACTATTAAGATCCAACCCAACACTCATACTAGGTGACTTTAACTACCCCTCCATCAACTGGGAAAAATACTCATGCACCAATGCACTGGCCCAACGCTTCCTGGAATTCATCAATTCCAATGCACTAGACCAATTCATTCTTACCCCCACTAGAGGAAGCAACATCCTTGACCTGGTTATTACTAACAAGGGCAACCGTTGCTCTACACCAATAGTCAATTCCTCCCCGGTTAGATCCGACCACAAACTAATCACCATGGAAAACCACATCTCACTCACACCCCCTGCAAAGGTATCCACCATAAAAAACTTCTCCAAAGCTGACTTTGGACTCCTAAAAACAGAGGTGGCTAACTTCACGGCACTTATCCCAATGGGTGCATGACTGCTGAATCATACACCAAATGCCCTGCATGAACATGTACATAAATGCATGGAACTAGCCATACCCAACAGAACCAAGGTGCTCTCCTCCAAAAAAATGAAGCCAATCTAATGGTCCCCCACCATTAATAAACTCTACAACAGAAGGAAGAAGCTCTTGGAGAAAAAGATGACGTCTCAAGACTGGAAAAATTCCCTTATTAGCCTCAACAGAAAGTTGAGATATCTCATCAAAACCTCCAAAGCCAGCTATTAAGGCAGAATTGTGGCAGACAGGAAAAATAACTACAAAGCATTCTACAGTTATATCAAGAATTTCCATGGCAATACCCAGATTTGCTCTGAGTTACTGCACAATGGTACCTCCTATACTGAGCCAACAGATATTCCCAACATACTGGCCGAAAGATTCAGTGCCAACTTTACCCCTCACCCCCCTAAAGGACCAATCTCAATACCGGAAGAATGCTAGGCACACAGCATTACTGGTTACAGGTTAAAGCTGCATTGTCCAAGGCCAAGAATACAGCTTCCATGGGACCTGACAATATCTCTGGCTGTGTTCTACATGAATTACAAACATAGGCGCCGGAAGCTGTTGAAGACTGGGGGGGGGGCAGAGGGTGAGAGGGGCACTTAGTGATCTAAAAAGGGCAGTTTTTTTATAATTATTTACTACCACAGCATAAGTTCACTTGGAGGACTTTTTAAGCTTAACCAATTCCATTTTGGTGCTTGATTCTTGAATTAACATTTTCTTATTGGTCTTACCTATCTTATGGCTGATAATTGTAGATTAGCCCTAGTGGCAATAACTGCGATCATTCTATAGATGATTTGAGGGGACCCATATAAGAGATGCAGTATTTAGGAACTGCCTCTATCCATTAGTGGCATGAGGGGCAATCCTGGAGTACATTTTCTATTACCCATCCTTAGATCCAAATTGCATTTGAATATGGATGGATGAATTTTGTTTTATTTGTATGGATAGTCTGCTCTGGATTGAAGTAACTATGGGTATAAATGAAACAACTCAGACATCTGTTCTTTAAAGGCATTCCCCTTTCAGGATGTTCTGCTTTGGAGTCTGCATGCCAAACCATGCTAATATAACACAGAAATGCAAGAAAATTATGCCAGCAAAATGGAGAATAACAAATATTAAGGGAATCTAAGAGTCACCTTATGTACCTTAAATTAAGGGCAGGACATTTTTATGCCAGCAAAATGGGGAATAAGAAATATTAAGGGAATCTAAGAGTCACCTTATGTACCTTAAATCTTGCTGTGGATAATGGCTGGAAATTTTCAGGACAGCAATTCATAAAGAAGCTGATATGTATCTTGATGATTTTATTCATATTAAATGATATTCAGCAGTGTTATGTTAAAAATACAAAATTAACATTCTCAGTAAGACATTTTCATAGCTGGCTAGTACAAAATATTGAATTCTTAAACAGTGCAGAAGTATTATCTGAATTAATAGTAGAAGAAACTCTGTCTCTTAATTAGATACACATCATTGCATAACTGTGTAAGTGTACGCCGATTACTGTAATTTGGAGTTAAACAACAATGGCTTACAAAGACAAAGGCTCAAGTACAGTCCTGCATTTTCTTTTCCTGTAATTCTACTTCAACATTTCTCTTATTGCAGGTTTCCCCCTTTGCAATGTTTTCTCTTTTTATCACTTCTATCCCTTTTCGCTCCTGGGTTTGCAACCAAATAAATGTTATAAATATATACTTTTAAAATACAACAAAATAAACATTCTACCACCAAAGTAGCAGCTAGAAATTGTAAAGATGTATGCATTAAGTTTGAATACCTGCCCTCATTTCTATAACAGAAGTAACAAATTCTATTACAAATCAATTTGAGTTACAAGTCTCTTTATGCCTCTGTCCTATTAGTTCAGTAAGATGTTTTAATCTTGAAAATGTATGCCTTAAAAGTCTGTCCTATTTAAGTTCCCCATGTCTTTCCTTTCCTCTCCTCTTGCTATCCTGGTAAGTTATTTCTGTATATCAAGTGACCATCTCCTCCATGGTTCATACGGAAAATAATTTTTGTGATAGCCAAGTCAAGTCTCTGATATAAGGCTACTAACAGACATGAAGGTCAGGGTATTGTTCTCTTCTTATGAAAATAAATTGTAAGCCAAAGACCAGAGGGGCTCTGGTATTTTACTGTAATATGGCTAGAAGACAATTCTCTTGATCATGAAGGACATTTAGAGATAGCTTTGAAAAGCCAGATCTTTACAACGGATGTTCCTAAATTAAACATTAACTAATATAGACTCATTTGACTGACAAATAAGTCCCCCTTTCTGTGACCGTTTACTAAATTTAAAAATACGGATATGTTTGCCCTGACGAATAAGTCCTACAAAACCACAATGCATATCACACAAGCTTGCACAAATATGCAGAAAGTCCAAAGTAAATTAAATAACATTCTTCTAGTACTGGATACTCGTATCTGCTCTCCATAGTGCTGAAACTCATTCTCAGTGAGAACACATACGTAACTGACACCAAGGTCTGTATGTGACAAGATAAAAAAATTACTTTTCATAAATGCTCTACTGAGAACATGATTTATTAAAATAAGAATCACTCATGTCTTAGGCAGCAGATTAAGTGGTAAAAAAAGAATAACATTATAGACAGGGTTTGATCAATGTGTACCAGCCTTGTAAACGTGAAGCTAGCTCAATGGCCACTCCATTAATTTGGGTCATTCAGTTTCCCAGATTAATGTATCTGTATTAATAAATCTTATACACTGCACACAAGACAGATGGCTATAATAACTCTGTTAGACCAGTTCACTTGTAATACACATCTGGAATAAATCTAATCTTGAAACTGCTTTATATTTATCAGCAAATAGTCTTCTAACATTAATGCAACAATTAAACTTGCCTGTAATTAACTTCAAGACTAATAAAGATTGTCTATTTCAGTCAAACCTATCTGAAATCAAATAATAAAAACCAAGTCAGAATTTAATCAGTATGCCAAGCAAACACATATAATTTAGTGCAAATGTAATTTACAGACAATTGTAATACTAAAATGTACACTTATTATGAGGCATAAGCCTTATAACTTGAATCTGAAAGATTTCCTGTTCATGGATCACTAGCAAAAACATTTCACAGCCTTTTCCTTGTATAGGTACAGGAACAGTTCATGATCAGAAGTGAAGAACCATAAATTGAATGTCTTAAGCTCTGCAGTTTGAACTTTAAAAATCAGCTTCTGAGGTATCCTATATCTAAAGATTTTATTATTTAGTTTGTACTAGATAAATCTGCGGTGGTGGTGCTGCGGTAGCGTTGGCGCCTCACAGTCAGACGCTGTCCAGTTCAATTCTCAGCTAGAGCATCTTCTGTGTGGAGACATGCGTGAATGGGCATAACTTCATTGAAGGTTGTGCATCAAGGCTGGTAACTCAGCACGTAAAAATCAACTACCAGTCATTAGCGGACCGGAGTTCCACTGTGGCGACCCCTAATCGGGAAAAGCCGAAAGACACAACAACAAAAAAAGTCTGTACTGGATTAATTATTTGACTCTGCTATACTCCACCTATTTACAGAATGGGCCAATACTTTTAAAGCCATTTGGATTCGTGCCCCATTTATATAGTTGAGCAACTCAAAAAAAGGGAAATTTTCTGTTGCCTCTAGAGTTGTCAATGGGACATTTTATAAGCTACTGGTAGAAAATTAGTGTAAGTTTTGGTGTAGTTACCACTTCCAACTGGGAGTGGGGCTTGTAATGCTCTTATACCTTCTCCTAGGAGGGTATAGTTTGCCTTGCTGAAGTTTTTTAGTCTGACTTCACCCTTTGTGAGATCTGGTATTAGTGCTAGTTCAAAGAAGACTGACTTCTGGTCAGATTTAACTAATGAGGGTCTGACAGTTGCGGTGGTGCATCTATTTATCATGTTAGTGAGAACCAGATCTAGTATGTTTGTTCATCTTGTTGGGATTGAACAATTTGTTCTAGGGCATTTGAGTTAACAAAATCAAGGAACTTTTGAGCTAGTGAGTTAGGGGTAGAGTAGGTTTCCCAGTTTCTGGTGGGATAATTGAAATCCCCCCATGACCAGAGTGTTTGGCAATATTTGGATTGACTCCAGTTTGGCCAAATAGGCCTTGTGCGCATCATGATTCATGGAGAGGGATCTATAACAAGCTATGACTTGAATAAGGGTCTTACCCACAGTAATATGAACTTGGAGTAAATCTATGGAGTTGTCAAGTCTAACTAGTTGAGAGGTGAATTTATCTCTAATATGGATAGAAACACTGCCTAATTTGGTTCTCACGTTTGTTTTATGGTCTAAAGGTGTGGAAGTCATTGTAGCCTTGCAAAGCTGAGGACTCTCTGAGGTTTTGAACTAGGTTTCTGTGACTGCACAGGTGTCTACATCCTTCAGTGATAGGAGTGCTTCCAGGGTGTGCAGTTTTTGGTTTAGGCTCCTGGCATTTAGTAGCATAACCCTTATTTTGTTATGATTGGCAATTTTCACATTGGCAATTTTGTTTTTGAGACCTTGCCTAAAAAAGGCAGTATGGGGGAGGCAAGAGCCTTTGCCAGCAGCTGAAAGCCTAGTGTTGCCAGGTACAAACCATCTCTGGCAAAGCAGTGAGGTTTGTCAACCATGTCATTCCAGGCTGACAGAAACTGGATCCCCTTTGAATGGCATCAAAAACTAAGCCAATTATTGAAATTGAACATTTTTTGTTTATAGTATGGCATAATTCTCGGTGAGGGTAATATGCTGCTTAAGGCTTGGGACATACCTGCCTGGGATACATACTCAGAAAGCTCAATTATGTTTCTCTTCATATAGTCCAGTGAGGCATATCTCAGGTTGTTCACTCCAACATGAGCTACGACAGAATCATAATGGTAGTTGTTGTTGAGAGACCTGAGTGCATGCGTAATCTGATGAATCCTGGCAATGGACAGGCAACTGACCATGTCTTTCTCCTTATCTAACCTGGTGAGTGGGATATCTGTGCATCTCACTATGGAGTCTCCAATAACAAGAAATTTTGGTTTATGAGTGTTATGCCTTGAGAGCTTGGTAGGTGAGACACTAGTGTTGCTATGTGTCTTGGGTGCTGAGGGAACTGTGATAGTTGTAGTAGTCTTGTTTTTGAGTTCTGTGGTGTTTCGGTAAGTTTTTTGAGAGAGCCACCATGTATGTTGATTTATGTGTTGGATGCATACTATGTGTATGAGTAGTGGTACTATATGCATGAGTATTGGTGAGTGAGCTGACAACCACTTCAGTGCTACTGTTTTGAGTGCTGGAGAGCAGGGATTCAAGATTCCTGCTGTAGATACATCTCTCACACTCTGTACTAGAGTGCATTATTAGTAGAGGGTTGTCAGTGTATATGAGGCAGTTGCTACACTGCTTCAGGAGACCCAAGTCAACAAGGCTGTCAGGAGAAACAAGGGTAGTCCAACTGTCCATAATGCTAAGTTTGAAGAACTGCTATCACAAAGGGGGTGCTTTTTAGATGGTCTAGGAGGTGCTCTGTAGATGCGTATTTCTGATGGGGTTTTTGGCTGGTGGTTTAATAGGTCACAGCTCACTAGCAATACTTCTTAGACTGGAAATATAATAAGGATGAAGACTACATAAATATACTACAACTGTATCTAAGGGAAAACTTGGTGAAATTATCTGTCCAGCTATGGTGCACAACTCCCTACAGTGTGCCATTCTGTGCAATGCTCAAACAAGCAGAAACCCACTCAAACATGAGGCTTAAATACTAGAAGCTAAAAACTTTAAAAAAAATGTTAAAAACTCAAAAGAACCAATGAGGGTGAAAAAATGTTTTAAACAGCAGAAAAACAGCAGTAAGATACTAAACAATGTTTTAAATAGCAGAAGAACAGCAAGGTGACACTAAAGAATGTTTTAAACAGCAAATAAATTAGTTATTTAAAACACTGCTTGGCGGGAAACAGAACAAACAGAACAGATGCTTTGCAAACAGTGAAAAGTAATAACAATTACAATGCTATCAGTAAAATAGCAAAACAGCTTTGCAAACAGTGAAAACAGCAACAAAATAAGATTTAACAGGCACTGTAAGGCAGACAAATTCAGTACAAACAGTGCAGTTTAGCTTACATTATTAAAGCATTAAATAAACAGAACATAATAACAAGTGCAGTAAATAGTATAATCAAGCAAAAAAAAAAAAACAGCAGTGAGATGCTAAAGAAGTTTTAAATAGCAGAAAAACAGCAAGGGGACACTAAATAATGTTTTAAACAGCAAACAAATCAGTTATTTAAAACACTTTTTGGAGGGAAAACAGAACAGATGCTTTGCAAAGAGTGAAAAGTAACAACAATCACAATGCAAACAGTGAAAACAGCAACAAAATATGATTTACAGTCACAGTAAGGCAGACAAATTCAGTATAAACAGTGCAGTTTAGTTTATAGTATTAAATAAGCAGAACACAATAAAAGATGCAGTGAGTAGTATAATCAAGCAAAAAAAAAAAAAAAAAAACAGGCAGCTTATGTTTTTTTTTTTTGTGAATCTCAGAAGCCTCTAGTCATCTGGTATCACAGCTCAGAGCTGTCACTGGTATCTCACCTCAGTTCAGCTTGGTTCAAATATCAATAAAAAAAGTAATGATTCATGAATTAATGAAACTTGTACATGACAATAAGGGGTAATGGTGAATAACATGGCTAAAGGGGTTAAGGGATTGAATAAAAAGATGTTGAGGGGAACACACTTGCCTTGTAACTGGAGAGATTTTCATTTGAGGAGAGATTTTTACCATTAATGTTAATACAAGCAGGAGAGGAGTCATGTAATACTGTTAATAGCTTGAATGAAATGTTGGGGAAAATAAAATTGTTCAATAAATTTGAATAAAGAGGGGGGACTTGAACTTAAAGGCTTTAACTGAATTTAAAGTAAATACACATTCCCAGTTAAAATAACAAGCATTCTAATACTAACATTATATTACTGTCCGTGTACAGGACTTTGGCTTGAGAATAAAAATTGTCTTTAATTCATATATTTATCAGTAATGCCATTATCTTTGATATAGTTATACAGCTTCAGTTGAATGAGAGAAATATGTACTTTGAATTAAAAAAAATGCACAAAAGTCATCAGAGCCTAGTGACTTATTAACTTTTAACAAGGCAATACCAGATTCAAACTTTTCTATAGAAACATCAGTATTGATCATCAGTACATAGTAGTCAAGGACTACATTCGGTCAGACATTTAACTAGCTGTTGTAAAGGGTTAAATGTATGTGTGCTGGTGAGTGCACGTGATTACAAAGATATCCTGAAGTCATGAAAAAATACTGTGAAAAAGCTTGCTAAGTTTCGTTTTCCTGAGCTGGAGGCACTGTTTCTTGTTAGCCATGTAGCAAAAAGGAAACTTTTCCCTTATTAGGACAAAATATAAATAACAAGCATGAAATGTATTTTTACTAAACTTGGCATTTTCATTCGATATATGGTACTGATACAATGGATGAAATGTACTGTCTTGTTATTTTTCTATTGGATATTAGCAGTAGTTTCATAGATAAACTTCATTACTTTGATAAGAATTCTTATATGATGTTGGGAAAATCCTTTGTTCAGGGAGGCATGACTTTCAGAGTACTGTTTCCCACATGTGTGTTTTCTAATAAAAGAGTTGCACTTTTATTTGCCAAGAGACTGAAGTGTTTATTTATTTTAATTTTAACAGGTGGTGCCGTGGTACGACTCAGATTTTTTTCATACCTCTGGGATCTGCTTCTACAGAAAAAAGGTACATTTACTGGGCCCTCTGACAGATTTCTGTCAAATGCATTTTTCACAGGGATCAGATCACACCAGCACCCTTTTCCTTTTGTTTGCTTTCTCTCTTGGCAGACTTGCATCCGGTAAAAGGTAAGTGCCATTTTTTTGCATAAGTGTGGGATTAGTATGTGTGTGGATATTTTTTCTATTTTGTGTTGTCATTATAATTCTTTTACAGTGGGAGTGAATGTGGGATCTTTAAAAGAGCCTGACTATGGCACTCCTGCCAGGCGTGTGTATTATAAGTATACTAAAGACAAATGTCTGTATTTAGATAAATGGCATGAATTGATGAACAATTATGATAAACTGACTTTTCCTCTTGAAGGAACCTTTGATAAAAATATTTTATTAAACTTACAGTAACAGCTTAAAGAAAAAGGTAATAAAGTTACTGCCAGCTGCTGGTCAGCTTTTAATGCATGGCAGCTAGAATCTAAAGATAGAGAAAAATAATCTATTCTCCATAGTTTAAAATGTAATACAACCAAGTTAAAGACATAGTTATAAGCACCTAACAGGATGGTCAATTGCCTTCAGCATTCAGACTGTCAGGGACAATAAAAGTCTGGACTTTATTCCATTAGGGAACTTAACAAAATGCAAATTCCCCATGATGAGTCATCAAATGACAGCAGTGGGCTTGGCTTAGTGGTACCCACTGCACCCTCCACCCTATAATGAGTGCCTCCTGTCCAGCCAGATTATATTGTTTCTTCCTCTACCCCTGCAGATTCACTGGCATCACAGGGAACTACTTCTTCCACAGCTACCTCCTCAGCTGCCTGGGGGGCCTCTTTGACCACCCTCCCTATGGCTCTAACAGACTATTTTCCATCCAATTTCTAGCCATACTCGCTCTAAAGAATCACAAAAAGGGGTACTTGCAGACACTTCAAGGGACACTTCAGCCTCTAGTGACAAACAGATGAGTGAAGCACATTCTTCTTTAATGTATGTGAATTTTCCCAAATTACACAAAAAGGGAATTTTATTCCATTCCTCTAGGTGGTATAGGTTATGTCCATGATATTTTGTTAATCAATTTTTCATACTTATAGATAAGGATGGTTACTTTGGCCCTGACAAATTTAATCCAGATGAAGATTCTGAAAATTCCTCCTCAGATGGGGAGGTAGGCACTTTTGCTAATCCTCTGGTTGCACAGCTGCATTGACTGCACCAAGTTCCCAATCCTGCCCATGGCAGAGATGATACAGTACCTTCCATTATACATGTAGTACGCTCTTGGTCTGCCATAGATTTCCAAACTATAGTAGATACCCTTCCATCCATTTATACCAATCCAGCTAAATTTGCAAGAATTCTTAAAAGTCATGTTCAATTACAGAATCTTATGGTAGAGGACCTTAGGGCTGTATTAGAAGCTTCTCTCCTGCTTGACCTATTTAAGTGTATTTGGGATCATGCACAAATACCCAATCCTATTCCCTAATACACTGACACTGAGGTTTTCAAAATGTCAGGAATTGCCTGCTACAAGCCATTATGGTGGTGTGTCCCCAGTCCCTAACTGGTCATGTATAAAAGCCATTACACAGTGAGATGTGCCCATTGATTCTTATTTACACCATATGACTGAGGCTTTTGAAGTGTATTTCAGCTACCCTAAAGCCACTGAAGGGCCAGCGTCTAGTGGTCTCTCAGCTGTCTTTGTAGATGGGCTACTACCACCTATTTGTGACCAGTTGAAAAAGGTATGCTTGAACTGGCCAAGTTTAGGGCTCCATGAGCTAGTTAATCAAGTCCAGTATTTAGTTGACACTCTTATTCATGGGAAAAAGGACTGACAGGAACTGTTATTAAACATACAGCTCCAATTGCTTAATGTTTTACTCCGTTCTAAGGGTAGAAATATTGGAGGAAGAGGAGGACACACTAGACCTAGATTTTTTTCAAAATCAGGCAGCATTCCCTCTACATTTTAATAGTAACCAAATTCAGACTCCCCAAGGTCCTAACTCTAATCTGTGTTTTAACTATGGACCAAATGGTCATTGGAGAGATAATTGTCCTTTCCTGCAACTGGTGGCATCAGCACCACAAGCCACTAATCCATTTGAAACACTCTTTCCGGGACCGTAAACTACTAGGCAACAATGGCAACCTCCTACATGGACTACCCCATGGCAACCCCCTGCTTGACAGCCAAATGCATAGGACAGCCATGAACAGGAATCACAGCTATTTCCTTTGGTGCCTGTATGTCAAAAAGGCCTATTTGTTAATATTAATGTTCAAGACACTGATTTCCCTTCTTAATTTATACTGGAGCCACTAGATCTATTTTGAATGCATCAGCTGCCCAAAATCTTCCCTTGTCTCATACCTTGGTACATGGAGTAGGAGAATCAGGAGTCCCTTTAGACTACCCTGAGACAGTTTCAGTTCCCATTTAGCTAGGACCACTAATATATAAACATGCTTTTCCTGTAGAAACTTTGCACCCCTTAATCTTCTAGGGAGAGATCTCCTTTGTAAACTGCAATGCATGATATTTTGTATGTCTGGTGGAGTGTATTTAAATGTGCCTCATGACTCTCCAGTGATACAGATGGCCATTGTCTCAGAACAGTTGGATGAGAATGTTCTTTTCTCTATCCCCAGTGAGGCAAAATCTGTGAAGGTGCCAGATGCAGTATTACTAGATTCAGTCCCCAAACAGTTATGGACGACTCATGAAAATGAGGTAGGACTCATTAAGGATGCCACCTCAATTCAAATTACCTTAAAACCAGATGAACCTTTACTGATGGTGGAACAATATCCCCTCTCTGTGGAGGCAGAGGCCGGAATTGAGCCAGTCATTTCAACATTATTATATCAGGGTATCATTGTGCCTACAAGAAGTCCCTGTAATACACCCATTTTGCCAGTAAAAAAAGGGAAAGAATACTTACAGATTTGTGCAGGACATAAGAGCTGTAGCTGCTGTAGTAGTACTGGCTTTTCCTGTTGTGCCTAACCCGGCAACCATCCTTACTTCTATTCCTTCCTGGGCTACCACCTTTTCAGTTATTGATACTTTCTCAGCATTCTTCTCTATTCCAATTCTTTCTGATGGCCAGTATTTATTTGGGTTCACCTACAGGAGGCAGCAATACACCTGAACTCACTTGCCTCCAGTATTTGTTGAATCACCCACATTATTTTCATGGGACATGAAAAGGCAGTTAGATAAAATAAGTTACTTTGTAAGTCCACCTTAGTTCAGTATGTAGATCATCTTATAGCATCAAATTCCCTAACTGACTGTCAGACTGATACTGTTTTCATTTTGACTAAGGTAGCTGAGCTGGGATTCAGAGTAAATAGATCTCCAAAATCAAACTCCAACTGTGGCAACTACAAGTTTAGTATCTGGGGCATTTAATCTCTGAAAATGCACAACATATTTTACCCTCTCGTATTACTATCATTCAAACTGCACCAAGGCTAACAAAGTTAAAACAACTCATGGGATTTCTTGGGCTAGCAGGCAATTGTATGCAATGGATTTCAAATTATGTTGAAGCAGTGAAGCCTTTACTAGAATTGCTTAAGAAAGACAATACTGAGCCCTCTCATGGCAATCATACCATGAATAAGCCTTTGTTCAGTTAAAATCCCTTCTTTCTAATCCACCAGACCCAGGACTGCCAGATTATTCTAAAGTATTTTACCTTTTCTGTTGTGAATGTAATAAGGTAGCACTGGAGTTATTAGCTCAAAAAAGAAAAATGATGGTTATAGACCAGTTGCTTACTACAATACAAATCTTGACCCAGTAGGAGCTGCCCTCCCCTTTGCCTCAGAACTGTTGCTGCTACTGCACAGCTAGTAGTTTTGGCAGAGGCTCTTAGTCTGGGCCATGATACCTTTGTTGCAGTACCATATTCTGTTGAAGCTTTACTGTTGAAAACCAAGACACAGTATCTTTCTGCTTCCAGGCTTTCTGATTCAGATACAATGCATGATGTCCAACCAGGTGATTGGGTGTACATTTGATCCTTCTCCAGACACCACTCCCTCCAGCCCCAGTGGAATGACCCTTTCTTGGGTCTCCTTACAACAGCTACAGCCATCAGATTCAAAGGGTCTTCTACCTGGATCCACATCTCTCATGTTCGCAAATGAGTCCCGAATGAAGGAAGCCAGTCCATTCCTTTCAACTCCCCTGCTGCAGCATCATCTGATAATGAACCACTTTCCTCTCATACCAGAAGAAAAAACAGAGAGTCAGAAGAAAGATGCGATAATTGACACTGTGAAACCAATGGAAAAGGACATTTTCCCTGAGTCAGGCAACCAAGTACTTCTAATGGGAGACAACTGACACTGTGAAACCAATGGAAAAGGACATTTTCCTTGAGTCAGGCAGCCAAGTACTTCTAATGGGAGACACATAACAACTGCAGCTGTTGGGAAATGTGTTCAGAGTTCAGCAGCAAGCTAGTTACAGCAAGTCACATTTGTGCTTGCACATCTGTGAGGATCCATTCCAACCCTGCCTAGCTCGCTTCATGCTTGATTGTTATTTTGATGTCTGCAACTGTTATTTTTGTTCTAATGCTGTACTTCTTGATTCCTGCAGAAACTGCAAGTACTGTTCAACCTTTTAATAAGAGAATGCAGAGACTAATAGTACTTAATCCTAAACAAACAATGGCAAATTGGCACCCTTCTTATAATACATTTGATGCTATTCTACAGACTTAGTGAGATTCAATGTGAGCAATTGTTGGGTGTATGCAGAAATCCTGACAGCGCATGATGGACTGCTGTTTAAAATAGCTCCATTAAATACTTCTGAGACTCATTGAGTTTTATTGAATGAGACTGGGGGCATAGTAACTATGACAAATAAAACTGTACCTCTTTCTTTCCCTTATGCTTGAAGAGCAATACTGCACTTTCAACAATATGGGTATAGAATGTGTGTAAGGTATTTAATGTGACTGCATCTTTGACATATAAAGGAATTTGACTAGGAGACAATTAGATGAGCTTTTGTATGACTTTACCGAGTGGCAAAATTGCTCCCAACCCTATAATCTCAAAAATGGCACTCTGTTTAAGCAGGTTTGGACATTTGAAAATGCATCTGAATTAGAAAAAACAGTTATAAATAAAATATTAGGATTTAATATCTTTTTTCAGCCAGAGACTAACATTAACAAAGGAATTTCCCAGACAACATTAGATGAGGGGGTGTTATTTTATTTGCAGGAAGAGACCCTATAAGTGGATGTCAGAAAATTGGAGCAGAAGTTGTTTTTTTGGCTATATAGTGCCTGCTATTTGACATACATGAGACTCAGACTGTAAAGAATTTGATTATTAAAATTGATGCTTGTTGGACCTGCCACCCTGATTTAAAGAAAGCAGCTTTTAAAGGACTTTCTCATATGGACCTTGGTGATTATGTTAATTCTGGGACTGGTATACTTCCTGCTTATGGAGCTCCAAAAGCAATTTGGGAATTGAGAAAACATTCAAAACTGTTTGAGGTGTTGAGCAATGCTACATTTGAGTATGTGAACTTAATAACTATTGAATTGAGTGATATGTGTGCTGTAGTGTTGCAGAACTGAATGGTGCTTGACTGCATGCTTGTGTCAAAAGGAGTACATGCGCACTCGTGCACAAGGAATATTGTACTTTTATTCCTGATAACGAGCACACCATGCATAGCCATTTGGAAATCATTCAAAAACTGGGCCAGCTATCCAATACTAAGGAGGTGGATAGTTCACAGTGGGCATGGCTCACTAATTTATTTTCTGGATGGGGTGGCAGTGTTTTAAAATTTATCATTCTTATTGCTGATATTATTTTGATTTAATTTTTGCTTTTATTTTTATGTAAGATTTTAATAACCAAGTTTATTGCATCTTGTTCTAATATTGGATTACAAAATGTGCATGTTAACAATCTTGAAAATGTACCATTTACAAAGTGTAATAATGAAGGTCTTGTGAAAAATGAAAATGAAAAAAGTCTTTGAAGGGTTTGGTAAAATGTATGACAATATTTTTGATCTTTGAAAAGTAACTTTGATGTGATGCTTTCTCAGCATCAAAGGGGGATTTAAAGGGTTAAATGTATGTGTGATAGCAGGTGAGTGCACGTGATTGCAAAGGTATTTTGAAGTCATGGAAAAATACTGTGAAGAAGCTTGCTAAGTTTCATTTTCCTGAGCCTGAGGCACTGTTTCTTGCTAGCCATGCAGCAAAAAAGGAACCTTATTAGGACAAAATAAAAATAAGTATAAAATCTATTTTTTTACTAAACTTGGCATTTTCCTATTGAATATATGGTAGTGGTACAATGGATGAAATGTGCTAGCTTGTTATTTTTCTATTGATTGTTAGCAGTGTTTCATAGATAAAATGTATTACTTTGATAAGAATTCTTATATAATGTTGGAAAAATCCTTTGTTCGGGGAGACATGACTTTCAGAATACTGTCTCCCACACGTGTGTTCTCTAAAAAGAGTTGTACTTTGATCTGCTAAGAGACTGAAATGTTTATTTATTTTAACCTTAAGACCGTCAGTGTCACTCAAATTTATATACGTATTTACTGATGATTATATATAATTTCTCATATGCATGGTAAAATGTTTTTGCATATTTTTTTGGGTGTAACATGAGCCTTCATCTTACACTGACTAAATACTGTCATGATGGTTTAACCCCAATAAAGTATCCAAAAGTTAAAACAGAATTGAGGCCAATGCTATACATTTTGTGTCTTAGATTCAAACAATGAAAGAATTGTTCCGTACAACTACTTTAGCTCAATTTTTGTGCATCAACTACATGAGTGAATTTATACTGGTGAAAATATGAGTGATACTATCTGAAATGTAAACATATTCTTTGAGATTGTCTATCTGAATTATTTTATAATGTTTAATGTAAGAGGCTTTGCTGACAAACCATGAAGTGTGGCTATGAATGCTGCTCATCTTATATTAAATGAAAAGGTGTCATCCTGTTACATAATAAGAAATGAGAGAATCAGCAATTCTACTTTTCCCATACCTCCATTTCTTGTAGTACGGTTCACTTGTCTCCAACTGGCTCTTGTGTTATGGTTAAATTAAACAATAATTTTAAGTGAATCAAGTGATTACTTCTTTTAGTAATCTTAAAACTCTATATAACATGAAGGGGAACCAATCTCTTACTCTGGAATCAGGAATAAGTATAGTTTCAGTATGAAGAAAGATATTTGGTGCATTGCCTTAGTACTCAAGATGTGCAGATTTCTTCAGGCCATTCATGCAATACAGTAATACCGCTCACCACTACATAAACTACATGGCAACACAGCGCATCCAACTTATATGAAGGGCAAAAATATTCTTCTAATGAAAAATAAACTTTTTTATTTGTAGGTGAGGGGTGTTCTCTGTAAAAAAAAATGACCATAATTCACTACAGCAGATCACATCAATGAAAGACAAAAATCATGTAAAATGAAATGACAGCTCATGTTACAAGATTATCAGTACTTTTCAATTTGTGAATCTAAGCATGCAAATTTAGTGACTGATTTTTGGCACTTTTACCACCGTATTGGACTAGCAGGGATGGAGTATGAAAAGAATAGCAAAAGGGAGGGAAAAATGAGAAACATGCTGGCTAGATTACATAGAGGTCTACAGCCCTGATGCCAATCCAGTTTGACTAGTGGCTTCACTGGAGGTGATAGTGTAGAAGAGGAGTGAAGGGGCTATGTCCATCTGACTCTTCGGGGGGAATGGGAGCACTTTTGCAGAGGTGTGTACTCTCTACAAGTTTCTAAAAGTTTCTTGGTGTAGACTGGAACAAACTGATGTAGTGACTCAAGGGAGCAGTGACATCTGTGAACTTCAATCACATTGCAAGTCACTCATGGCTCCACTGTATACCTAAAATTCCTAACTCTAGCAGCACAACTAAGTATGTGCTGTGAGTTAGGGCATAAACAGAACACTTTCACTCACATCTTATTCAATGGCACCACTCACAGTGCTAAAAGAAAAATTACAAAAAACACACCCATCAACAGTTACTTTTCTTTCCTCTAAGTGGTATTCTGATAGAGGAGTTGTAAACACAAAGTCTGAAGAAATTATGTCAACAGTAAGATTTCCAGTCTTCATATTTTATATTGAACTTCACCTAATAGGAATGTAGTTCCATGAAATTCTAAAATAAGCTCTTTGGAAGTTTATTTGTGAAAAAAAGCTATTAGGTACAATACTTTAGAGCTAGATAATTTCTGGGAAACTATCAATAGTAACATGGTAATAATAATAATAGGTTCACCTTGGGACTGCAAAAATGGAATATTAATGCACTAAAATGGCAGCCATAGAAGAATGTGTCTGAGCTGCTCCCATGAATTCAAAATATTAACTGCATGAACATGTTTACTATTTATCTGTATTCTTTCAAGCCATGTGCTGAACCTTTTTCAACTTAAAAATGCAATATCAGCCTTCATTTTATGACAGACTACTTATTATGATTTCCAGCAAGAATGTTTCTGGTGCTTTTACCTTGTTTTGGCACTAAATATACTGTCCACCAAATACTGTATTTAGTTTTATAAAATGCCCTTTTTCTGCCTTAATAGCCATCAGCTGGCTGTCTTAAGTATCCTTCTGCAGAAAGATGGGCTAATTTTTTTTTATCCATTTTTCATAAAATTGTGGTTTTCTGAAAAACTAGTGGCAAATCATTTAAGACTGAAGTTAGAAAATAACAACAGACATTTGGGTTTCAGGCTTCATGCCCTTCATAAAATTCATGTTAATGCAAAACCTGTTATTCGATCAACTTTCCAAGTTTGTAAGAGCAGTATTTAAAAATTGTCCCTATTTTTGGGCCTTTGTCCACTTTTATGTATGGCTTTGTCCAGATTTCTTGCTGTAAGAGGTTGAGATGTATGTGAGTGAAGCTATACAAGTATTCAAAAGTAATTACCTTTTCGGTTGCAGCTAATATAGGTGGGAGTCCTGGGGCTAACATTTTGCATAGCAATATTCACCCATTTTCACAGGTTGGCTAGTTTGCCATTCACTGCACAGGACAGCAGGATAGCCAAGGCACTAGTGAGATCTCATCAGTTCTGCATATAGAACCCCCTGAAAAAATAATAATTACAAAATGGCATGCACTCCATCCCATTGCAAAACAGCAGTGTAATTTACAACTAAGTTGCTTAAGTAAACTACCCAAAGTCATACATAAAATTGCATCTCCCAGAAAATTCTACCATGTCAGTATGATGGCCATACTAGGCCATAGCAATGAATGTACCTTAATGCAGTACCCCATACAGCTAATAAATACAATGAAATCTGATAACTGTTAATCTGTCATCATACTGAAGCCATATTACTGCACAACCGGCTTAATCTGGTTGCAAGAACATCTTGCTCACCATACCACACTCATAACACAGGAGTGCTTTAAATCTAAACCACACATACAAAACATAATTGCTTATTTTTATCAAGGGAAAACAGAGATAAAACTGTAAAGACATAAATGGTTTCACTTATGTAATGAGCTCTTCACAAAAAGTGCTATATACCATTTCATACCTTTCCGGCAATCTTCTTTCTTTTTGGCAGAATACAAATTTAAAAACGTGTCAGCTTAAGGCCACAGACAAAATCCTCTAGCCATGTAAGCATGCTCTGAGAACATGTGCACTACACATGAAGTAGTGTTTCCACACATATCTGTTGTTGACACATCTCAAATGAAAGTTTGCAAGGCTGCAACACTCCTATAGAATATGCATTATGTGAGTAATCGTTCCTAAGGGGTACACATCATGGTATGGAGAGAAAGGTGTATCCCAGACAATTGGAGAGTAAGCATGCTAGTACCAGTGTATAAGAACATGCAGTTGTATAAGAACTTACCATAACAGCAGGTGTTTCATTTCCACTCTGCTGTAGCAGCCTTTGGCTATTTGGGTTGTATCCTGCTTAGGAAGCAACAATTAGCCTGCTTCAAAAGCTCTGGCTCCCTCCCACATTTTTCCTCTAGCTGCTGACTGGCCAGCATCAATTAGGTAAATAGAATCCAGAAGGAAGTGACCTCAGGATATTTTTGCCTGTAGAAAAAATAAGAAGCAACCTCATCCTGAACTTCTGATCAGATAAAAACACAAAAGCATTTTTTGTCCCCAAAAACAATAATGTATATGAATGAAAAGGGGAGGGAGTACAGCTACTGCAGCAATGTGGAATTTGAAAATCTACTGTTAGTGCAGTTGTACAAGAACTTACCATATTTCATTATCCCCATTGCTGCAGTAGCCTTTGGCAATTTGGGTTGATTACCAAAGCTTATTCAACCTGAGATGAGGAAGGATAGCTGTCAGGAGACCTTGGAGAATGGTCCTTGCAAAGCTAGCTTTGCACCTAGAAAAGGATTCCAGTTTGTAATGCTTTGTAATTGTATATACAGAGGACTAAGTAGCTGCCTCTAGAATGCTTCTAGAGTCCAGTGCTTTCCAGTATGCCATCGTAGAGGGTGCCTTTATATTGCCTAGAATCAATTTTCTATGGTAGGAATAACAAAAAGCAATAGCTGAGCACAGACATCTAGAAATAGTTTATTTCAAGACAGGTTGTCCTTTCTAGTTCCATCACAAGAAATGAATAGCTGACCAGCTTTCTACAGCGTGTAAAATTTTTTCTCTATGGTTTTGAGGTTCTGGGTAAAACACCAGGATACTGATGTCCTAATTCAAAGTAAACTCTGAGACAGCTTTGGGCATATTTTAAGAACAAATCCCTCATGTAACTACCCTGGTGGAATACTAACATAAGGTTGACCCACCAGAAGAGCTTGCAACTCAGATAATGACCTGACAGCTGCAAGAAGAGTAAGAATAACATAATTTTCCAAGTAATGAACTGTAAATCTGACAATGAGTGGGTTCAAATAGAGAAATGGTTAGTTTTTCAAACATAAAGTTAAGGATCAAAGAAGAAGCCACATTCTTTCTAGGTGGCCTTACAAGTAAAGCCCCTTTGAAGAATTATTTAATGAGAAACAAAGATGATGGGGTCAATTCAGTGCCAGATATGCTGAAATGGCTGCAAGATTAACCTTGATAGAGGAAAAAGATAGGCCAGAGGATAGCAACTCATACAAATATTTGAGAGCCAGTGGTACATAAAAAAATTATGTTCTTACCATAACGTTCCATTTGTGTTGTTGATCTTCATTCATTCTTGACAGTTGGGTCTCAGTTCTGTCCTCAGAACTGACTCGGCCATTGTAACAAGCTTATGCCATGCTAGGAGCCATTGAAGCAGCCTTATATGGAATCTCGCCAGGGGAACTAGGGTGATTGTCACTGCCATTGACCCTAGTAGTTGTAAGATCAATCGAGCTGGGACTATGTTTTAAGAGAGTATCACTTGGAGCCTTAACCTTTGTAGTCTGTGATGAGGTACAGCAACCAGACAGGATGTCATATCAAATGTTGCTTCGATGAATTCTAAGTTTTGAGTGGGTGGTAAATTTGACTTTTATTTGTTTATTGAAATGCCTAGGAGCTCTGCCAGTTCCAGAGTGTAGTATAAGGCATGAAGCAGTAGATGCCTGGTGGGGGCTGTAAGGAGCCAATCGTCTAAATACGGAAACACCCGGAATTCTTGCAGTCTTAGATGAGCTGCTACCACTGCCATGCATTTGGTGAACACCCTGGAGGTGAGACCGAAAGGCAGTGTGCAAAATTGGTAATGACTGGTTCCCATCCAGAAGCAGAGGTATCTTCTGGAGTGTTTGTCCATTTTTATGTGGTAATACACATCCTGAAGATCTATAGAGGACATCCAATCATCTTTCTCCAGAAAAGGAAGGATAGACTGAACTGTGACCATCTAGAATTTAGAAACTGAGTTCTAGAATAGGCCTCCAGTTCCCTGTCTTTTTTGGCACTAAAAAGAATCTTGAGTAATATCCGGATCCTACTTGGTCTGGTGGGACTATTTGGATGTCTCTTTTTCTGAGCAGCTTTTGAATTTCTTAAGTTGCTGCATCCCTCTGACTGGGTGGAACATCAGGGATTTGCCTTTGCGACCTTGGATAAAGATCAAATGGAATATGGTAACCTCTGGTAATTATTGTCTACACCCAAGAATCTGATGTTGAATGCTAGGCCAAGTGGTGCAGACAGAATCTTTCCCCGACTGCCTCCAGAGGTAAGTAATCAGGCCACTCCTCAGTAGCACTGAGGATTGCCCAGAGAAAGAATCTCTGGAATCCTGATTACGTGGGCCTCCTCTGCCACAGGAGGGGCATCTTCCTGATAAGTTTCCCCCTCTGCCCTGGTGAGAAAACTTGCCATGTGTACCCTGAAAAGGCCCTTGGGACTTCCTGAACCACATCTTTCCACTCTGATTCCTGGAACAGGGTCATTGAGGAGTGGAAAAACGTATGCCCACATCTGACTAATGTGTCTTTAACTTTTGGTCCAAACAACGAGGAAGAGTCAACAGGAGCATTGATGAAGGAAGACTTGAAGGGGTCCGCAAAGACCCACAAGCGCATCCAGGTGTGACATCTCATGATAACACCTGCAGCCGCTGCTCTGGACATCCCTTCAGTTGTATGTACAATCAACCACATGGAGGAGTTAGAGATAGATTCTAGGGTTGCAAGCTGGGAGGCAACCTTGTGGTACCTCATCAGACAATGCTCCTGCTAGGGTTCCTGGCAATTCAGTGATCAGGTCCCTTTGAAGATGGGTAAAATATGCTAAATAATTCAATGACCGAATGGCAAAGGTCGTTGAAGCATAAACCTGCTTCCCTAATCTGTCCATTGTCTGAGACTCTTGGTTTGGAGGATGGACAGTAGGACACTCTTCTGTGAGTTATTTCTTTGTGGCCGCCACCACCACCATAGCATCCACCGCTGAATGCTTGGACCAGTGGGGATGATCCTCTGGGGGAAGAGTTTTTTGTCAGGTCTCCTGGGAATTGGCTCTACATTGTCAAGGGCATTCCACGCATACTGCACAACGAGCTTGACTAACTCATCTGCAGGTGGGGTCACCAATGAAGTAGAAGGTTGGGCAAGAAAAGCCTGCAAGAAGACAGATTCCTCAGAGGAAGGGTTGGTGGGCTTCCAGTCACTACTCTGCTTTAAGATTTCAAGGATGTCTCCAAAGGAGACATCTTCAGGGGATGACCATGGGGACCCTTCCCCTTCATCAAAGTTTGTATCCTCAGTGAGAGATTCTTCCAGAGAATCAACGTGCTTCCTCTTGCATGATCTCTTACGGGGTGCCTCATGAGGGGGAAGTTCTGAAGAGGACTCCAAAGAGAAGGTACCCTGCAGTAGGGTGCCTTGCTGTGTCCATGTCTGCTGTCCCAATGTAGTAGACTGTGACAGCTGTGAACCAGAAGACACATAGATATGACATTCCAATGTTGAGGATGCCAACTGTAATCTGCTGATGCGAGCCTGAAGAGGGGTGGAAGCCCAAAACCGAGAAAGACAACCTTGAAACCAGGGTCAAACCCTGTTCCAATGAGCCCACTTCCAGAGAAGGAGCCGCAAGAGGACTCAGAACTGACAAAGCAACTGGAACCGTAGACTGCACCATGGAAAGAATCGGTGCCATACCAGGGATTCCGGAGCTGGCAACCAAGTCACGATCTTGTGGGTGGGTTGGCTCTGACTGAGCAGAGGTCCACAGAGTGGGTTCTGGCACTGAGGTGAGGTCCACCATCAGTACCGAAGAAGCTGGCACTGGGAGAGGCTTCAGCACCAATGGCTCCAAATCCTGTGGGGGAGGTCAAAGGAGGAAGACAAGTTGGAGTCCGTATAGAAAAAACCTCGACCCCAGGTGGGAGGGAGGTCCTGGATGGGGTTGGAATGTCTCTAGCTGCTAAGAGCTGATCCACCAGTCTAACTACGTCAAGCTCTGAAAGGCTCCTGGTGGAATGAATAGACATCCCCGAAGGAGATTCTGGGTGATCAATAAAGGGACTGAACTGTTGACCAGCAAAGGGGTCAGTCAATGGGGAATATCAAGTCCTGGGTAGGGGTTCAGCCTTTGGCACCATACCATAAACTTGTATTGGGGTGGAAATGACCAGTTTTACAGAGGAAACTATTATTGGTGCTGAAAAGGTCTGTGGTACCATGGAAGGGTTTCGATACCATGGTAAGTTTAGTTGGTTTCATGGAAATAGACAGCACAATGGAAGGGATCGTAGACTCTGGTGAAGAGGTAGACAGTACCAATTTCAAATGTTTAGGCATTGGTTCCATTGAAACCTGGCCTTTGGATGATTTTGATTAATGAGATTGAGGAGATGCTGGGAACGAGTGACTCCTCTTCTTAGCTTCTTTTTTAGGAGGTTTTGATACATCCACCTCAAACAAAGCCTCTGAAAAAGGTGTTTTTAACAACCCTTTTAATATTCATTTATTTTTACACTCTGCCAGTGTCTGGGCACTAAAACCTTTACAGAGCATGGATGGAGGCTTGATTTGTAAGTGCGGTACTCCGAAACAGTACACACAGGAAAGATGCCCATTGGAGATGGGCATCTTCTTGCCACATTTGTCACACTGTTTAATACCTGTGGTACTTTTTTGTCAGCCATTAATATTTGAATCAGAACAATGAATCACCATTCATGTAATCACACACACACGCACACTAATGGAAAAAACAGCAAGTGAAAGATTTTTTTTTATAGTGTATTAACAATGGTAACACAAGAAATACCCAAAAGGCTAAAGAGAAGAAAGGGAAAGGGGAAAGAATACCAACAATGGTATTTGAGAGTTACCAGAGGTAAGAGGGAAGGCAGGGGCCTACACCAACTATGGTAAGGAACAGATACCAAATAGGTAAAAAGGATAGAAAAAACAGCACTGACACACTGATTTAGATGTATACAATAAAGCAACCAAGAAATAAGAAAAGGGGAGCTGTAGAAAAGAAAAATATTGAGAAAAATATAAAATATAAACACTTAGGTTGTGACCACGGCCTGATGCATCTTGAAACTCTACACAGCGTATGAGATCTGAAGGGAAGGGAAGAGAGGCACTATGGGTAACCTTAGCTCATGAGTTTTTGTCTGGCGCAAGCTTGTTACAATGGCCAAGTCGGTTCAGAGGACATAACCGAATGAAGATTGACAACATCAGATTCCCGATTAGGGCCTTGATTATTCATTAGGCACCAACAAGAAAATCTTTCTGATATATGGATCTCTTAATAGCAGATTTCCTTGCCACCTTTAGTACCTGCTGCATTTCCTCATGAACGAATTGCCTAAAAAGTATCAGAAATTGATGATTCAGGCAGTCAGTTGCAGTAGTTTAAGACTGTGGTGTATCAAACAAACAAGGTCTTTGTGTGAGAAGCCTCTGGTCAATGCTTTAAGAAGGGAGAACCACTGTTGCCTGGGCATGAGGGGAGTTACCACAAATATCTTCAAAGAGTGTCTCTGAATCTCGAAAAATGAACACATCAGTGGATATGGTAAAAATGCAACTGTTCTATTGTTCTACCTGTAAGGAGGCCTGTAACCCAATCTGGTTATGTATCTGTTTTGAAAGAAGGTGAACAGATCTATTTGAGGTGCTTCCCTACCCCAGGAAGACCCTCTTGAATAATTTCTGATAATGAAGGTCTGTCCAGGTACTACTGATATTGTCTGCCACTACATATTGCTCTGACAGAACTCAAAATGTTTGGAGGATCAAGAAGTGATAAAGAGCTACCTTCCAAGCATCAAGAGGTGGCTAGCACAGAGGGAAAAACTTTGTGTCACTCTAGTTAAAGTGTCACATGACTGTGTTGTCTGTTATCACTTGAAAAGTGCCTCAAGCCCCATGACAAAAAAAAACAAGAGATATTATAAGATGGATCATAGCTAGTATCCTATTAACACTGATGTGCTTTGGCCAGTCTGATATGCACCATAGGAAGCACCTTATTACCCTCATTGGAAATTCTCCCCAAGCAAAGTTTGAGGCATTTGCTTACTGTGTTGTGATACAAAGAAAAAAGGGAGACCTAAATTCTGAATTATACGAAGTCTCCACACCTGCAGTTTCTTTTTGAGAGCACATACGTGGAATCTGAAATTCCAGAGGATGATAATGTTGTGTCCTCATGAATCCTTGAAACCCAGTCCTGTATGACTGAGTCAAAGAAGGGTTTTGAATATGTATCAGGAAACCCACAGAGTGAAACAATACTAATTTCATGAACTTTAATCGTACTTTGACTTAGGAATGGGGTCCATTCCCATCATGGTATTAGAAACCCAAAAGACTTAGAGAAATTAAAAAAGTGAGAAAGGAGACAATCTGTGTCAAAGACTCCTAACCTCTAGGAAAAGACTGAAAAGATAAGTAAGTTGCCTAAATAAAGACATATGAGAATAACCAGAAATCCATGAATGGGTATTCCAGGTGCTAGTCTCTTTGTGAATACTCCTAGATCTGTGGATAACCTAAAGGGTAATACAAAAAAGAACACATCTCTCAACCTCTCTCTGTGCAAGAAATCTGGAGAAAGCCCAACATAATTGGGGTTGGGGGACAAAGTCCCCAAATCAGGGACAGATTCTAAATTTTGCTGTTATAAAGTTAAGACATTTGCTAGAGTAATTGATTTAATTTTGTCTTAGGATGCGTTGTCTGAAGGACATGAAGTCTGAATCTCTGTCAATATTTATTGACTTCAATCCTCAGTGATTTTCCAGAAAACCACTGGTTTTATGAGGAACAGACCAAACATATGAGCTAAAAATCTGAACATTCTGTAAAATTATGGATAGTTGACAAGTATGCAGAGAACTGATAGCGTAACCCAGACACAGAGAACCCGAGAAACAAAAGATTTACAACGTATCACAGGCAAGTTCTTTCTTTGGAGTCAGAAATGATCTGAAATAAGCACCTTTGATCCAGTGGCCTAAATGAAATGCAACTATTATTTATAGTGTTAGCACATAATTATAAAGGGAGAGATTGAGGTTCTGTGTCTTTGACAGATTTGAAAATGTAGTAGCAGAATGTGGGGAGGGGGGGTAGGTAGACTCATTCTGAAGGTGTAGACTGTCCCCAAAACATTTAATCAATGGCAAAGGTTTCAAATAACGTACAGGGCGAAACAATTCACAGCTGGGAATAATATTGAGCTGAGATGAAGATAAGGGTTGAAGACAGTCAATTCTTGCAATTAAAGATGTTTGATGTTAAACCTAAGACCATTGTCAAAAATGACATGGGGGTTGCTGCTGATAAGGGTTAACTCCTGCTGGATGACGACAATCAACCTTAGATCATCATGGTCACAGTTGATGTGGGGCCAGCACCAACAGTAAAGACCCTCACAAAAAGATGATATTGGTGATTAAGCAATGTCCCTAAGCAGGACTAACATATGGCTAGAACTGACAGCAAAGACTGAACAGACATAGTGAGGGAACAAACTGACAGGAAATGGTTCAAGTTTAATAAAACATAATCATGTCCTTCAATGTATCACCAAAGGCACAAACAAATGAAAGGCTCTCAGCAGGACTCAGTAAAGCCAACACTGTGGTTTTCCACCGTGTGTGTGTGTGTGTGTGTGTGTGTTGCACACTTGATGTGCACAGACACGAAAACTTTTAAATTCAGTAAGTGCCATGTAGCAGCATGCACCACTGTGCAAAATAAATACTGTGACATGCTAATTATTGATAAGCAGCTGAATTACATGCTAATCAACCAAGGCAACACATTGGAGCTGTTCTAAAAGCTATAAAGCAACCAAGTAGATGTCATATTGCTGTTCCCTGTGAATTCCAAAACTTTTGGAATACAGCCACAGAAAGGAGTCTACATGGACAGAATAAAAAGTAAAATGTGTGAAATTTGTGCAGAACTGACTTTAACATGTGATAGTAGGCTGGATGCAACAAAAGGAGAGTAAGAATATCAACATAAATCCTTTTTTGTGCAATAACACAATTGCAGCTTTGCTTCCCACCCCCAAATGAGCATTACACTTGTAAGTAATGCAGACAGATAAAAGTGTAAAAGTTTGTGCTAATCAAAATAACTATTCATAGCTACATGTCAGCATATGCAATATGTAGCTGACAAAATGCAGGCATATCATTTTAAAATCAGTACTCATCTGTGTTCAACACAAACAATTCAGATCCCCTTCAGTTTCCCTAGCTACACAGTTCCCTTCTGGTGTAGATTCAGGGCTTTCAGTACAGTGAAGAGGTCTGAACTCATTAGAATTGCTGAACCTCAAAAATGTGGATCCATGTAGGGATGTAAACATACTGCAGGCATTTCTGCAGTGTTTGTATTTAATGGATGGCAACTATGAATGCTTACATCAGGTGGAGTGTGTCAGGTTAGACTTACATCGTGTTACTTGTAGGTCTGTCCAGGTTGAAAATGTATGTAAACAGTGCACAATTCTGTTCATTATCATCTAACCTCCTCTTCCTTTGTATGCAAATTGTGTTTTCTCTGTCAGTTTTTTATTATTTTTTGGCTACTGTACACTCAATGTGGTGTTTAACACAATCACAGCAACAGAAGAATAATGGAAGGTTTGGTTATTCTTATCTTGCTTGCCCAGCATTGTGTGACAGGCAAAAGGGGGACCTTAAGAATGACTACTACATAAGGGAATGTCATGTAACTCTTCCAGTGGCAACATTGCTAAAATCTGACAGTTATTATTGACTGTATGGAATACACCTGCTACTTAACTGGCTCTGTGACAGCAGGTGTTAATGTAGTGATACATTCCTTTTTGTGGCCAGATAGTACTGGGTTTTACTACAGCTGTATCTAATACTTTTAACTACTTTTGCTTTACCATCGGTGCGCATTGGTGCTCAATGTGTACTATTGCACAATAATGAATTAAAGAAATGGGGAAGATAGGGAAGTGGTGAAACGAGGATGCTAAAGTCTGACAGTACTGAGTCTCTGGAATATACCTGCTACTTAACTGACTCTATGGCAGTAGATGTTAATGTAGTGATACACTCCTGTTTGGCCAAATGGTACTGGGTTTGAATACAGCTGTATCTAATATTTTTAATGACTTTTGCTTTACCGTTGGGGTGAGATGCACACCATCAGGAAATAATGCATTAAAGAAATGAAATGGGAAAGCTAGAACAGTGGTGAAATGGGGAACAAGTAGGGGGAAGAACAAATGGAAAGCAATAACGGAATATGCAGGAGGGAATTAGGAAAGAACCATAGCTATCCACTTCTTCAACAGTAAAAACTGATAATATATACAGAATATTACCTGAATTTGGACTGTCACCTCCAGAGAGAGGGGTGACCACAAAACAATCATGTTTTTCTAGCCAACTGGACCAAATAGAGTGTGTCAAGAAGACGTGTGAAATAGAGAACTATGTATGGAACGATTTTTTTTTTTGTGGGACAGGTACTCATTTATTTTGTGAAGAGAGAGCGAGATACAGGAATGTTGGGGAAGGGACATAGGTATTTCTGGGTTGGGTAGGTGAAGAAGCAACTGCAGATAGACAAGAAAAACAAGACACAGGGACAGTGATGGACACAAGAAGTCAGTGGACACCATGGATGGGGTGAGGATGGGGACATCCAGGGCCCATGGATGTCAAGCTAGTTGACAGTGACAATGGAAGCCTCAACCCACAGGACTGTCATCACTGTCACCTCACTCTATCACTGGCTGGAGTGCTCAATGTCTCCTCCTCCTACTAGTCCTATGTAAAATAAGGGAGAGCACCCCTCCCTCTGGTGTAGGAGTGCACTAACTGTGTGGTGCACAACCCTATGCACCATCCCTGGCAGTTCAGCACAGGTGATAAACTTATCATCCCTGCCACTGCTCTTGGAGGGAACCACTGGCCTATTCTCCAGGGCAGAACTACCTGAGGGGGCAGGTAGTGCAGGAGCAACAGAGGTGGTGCTGCCAGGTTGGCTCCCAGACATGCTGGGCAAGGTGTCAGGTCTGGTGGAGTGGGGGCAGGTGGATCCTGTGAGCCAGGCCTACCCCGCCGTGCTGTGGAGAATTTTGTGATGTGGTATACATGGATGACATGGACACATTTTGATGACACATAAAATAAAACAAACACAAAAAGAGATAAGGGTTGGGGCGAGAGAAAAAAAGAGATAAGATTATTACCTTCATATGTAACATACAATGCATTAAAATAATTATTTGACTCTATTATTTTAACTTTTACTCTTAAGACTACCATTCCATAACAGATTGCTTATAACTTTTAAGACTAGCAGATCCTAACAGATGCACACTATACTACAGATTGCAGCAAGTACCTCTTTACATGTGCATATATTGCACATATGTGTGTTCCAATTATCCAGATTACAGTTTACATCAGGGCATGTGTGCCGCTGGTACAGTGCTTTTACTTTAAACCTTTAAGTTATACATAATTAAAGAATTAACAGTTTTTGTATAGTTGAGAAGTGTGGTATTTGAATCCACCACCTCTGACTAAAGTTTAATATTGTACTCTTGGCTTGTACTACAGACTAATGCATGCATACCTGCTTTTACAGTTGGAATATACATGTTCAATTTGATACAACTGTATAAAATACCAAAAAAGGCTATCTTTAACTTTTAATGCTACAGTAACACTACTGTTCTGCTGCGTACCACATTCCTCCCTCCTCCTCACCCATCTAGTGGCATGGGTCCTATCATTGCACTCTCCATGGCAGTTGTGGAAAAAAACAGACTAGAATACCATTATTTATACCACTCTTGCCCATATTTAGCTTTTAAGCCTTACAAGTACTCTCTGTAGTTGAAAATTACGTGTGAGATGTCCTCCATCCTAAATTCCTTAACAAAACATTGACAGTATCTCTCTTCCTCATCTGGAGGTTGTTGTAGTGCTGCCTACATTGTTCAGTGCAGGAGATACCGGTGGCACTGGTCACAGCCCAGGTCAAACTTACTCAAGCCTCTGACTTATACTGGGACCCAGAATAGTCCCCCCTGCAGCAACCTGGCACAGTGGTATTTCACTAGGAGTCCAACAAAAATCTTTGACTGCTGAACACCCCATCTCTGAGCCCTAAATCTCACATCCTCTCCACAAATGCCTAGCATGTCTATCATGGATCAAGAGCACTGCAGAATGATGGCTTCTCACCAATTCCAGTTATCACATTTACAGGAAATGTGTACACTGTTTGAAAATGTTGCGCACCATGCACCATCACACAAGCATGATGCTCCGGGGTGCGCAATGGTAAGTGATGTGCAACAGTGCCAAGCAATGCAATTATAAGGTTGTTTGATGTAGAGGCAGTTGTGTATGTGTGTTTGACAAATATAAAAGTCATGGCAATCCATGGAGTAGAAATATCCTTACAGGAGTATAGTGCACAGTATACCCAGTCATACATTTGACAACAAATGTGATGCTAGATACACAAATAAACAAAGAAATAACTGACACAATATTAAAGTCTCAGCCCTCATACATGTAATTAATATCACCTGCACTATGTCAAGTGTTATAAGTTATAGTTACTATAATGAGAAGTGGAACAACAGTAAAATCATATGGAATATGCTGTATTTGAATCCAGGACCATGTGCATGACAGTTCTACACTAACACCTGTTGCCACAAGAGAGTTGAAATAACAGCTGTTCATGTTTCATTTAATTGCCACAAACTTCAGTGTCACAACAGTAAAACAAGGGTTACACACACTGTACTAGAACCCAGGACCACCTGTATTCCAGCTCTACACTTATACCTGCTGCCACAGGTAACAGCCCTAATTGAATGTATCCAGTTTCTATTTTTGGCTGCCTACTTTCTGGATGGTATACTTATCCATTAAAAAAGGGAGAAATATGTGAAATGAGGAAAAGTCATCTGTGGCATACACAGTACAAAATGAACACAAGCTATTTCTACATTGGTCTGGATTTCAACTCTCATTCCAATGCACCTTCATAAAACAGGATGTGTACCTTATGCCTCTTTGTCACATAAACAGCTTTGCAGCAAATAACTGAAGCCATTCATCACACACCCAACTGCAAAAGAATGTATACTGATATCAAACCATAAACTGTTATTTGTATATTTATTAAATGTATTATATTTGAATGTAGTGTACTTAGTGATGACACAACCTGTTATGATTATTTCTTGTAAATATACAGCTCTATCTTTCCTTTCTGTGTTTCTTGGTCTTCATCAGTTATCTGACCAGTACTCTGACACATGCAGTGTGTAAGCCATTCCATATCATTGAGATTAAAATGTGTGAAGATATTAACTGGGAATAATATAATATGCAGTTGCCAACAACCAAAGGGCAGGTTGCATGGCACAAACAAGCATAGAATGCTCTTTTGGGGGACCAAAGGTGAGTTACTCTTATGCCTCAAACAAGCATAGGCTGTCCTTTTGGGGTGAGCAAGGGTGAGTTACTGCTATGGTATAAACAAGGATATGTTGCTCTTGTTAATCTCCTTGTTTTGCATCCTGCCTGTTTGACCTTGTGAAGGTTGTGAAGTCAGAAAGTGCAATGTGTACCATTACTTTATAACTTCTGTTTTTAATGATTTTCTAGTATAAACATATGGTGCTAAACTCAGGCATGCAATGATCATCAGTACTTTTGAGAGGTATGACTGTGTGAATATTTAATGCCTGAGGGCTACTACTTACTAATGGACACATACAAGTCAAATAAGTCTTTGGTGTTACATGTTAAGCTCATTTCTGTACAAATTTGCTATTTTTTACTTTCTTACTGTAACAAGTGATGAGATACAAGGATATGCCATAACATTATTAAACAATACACTCCAGATTCAGGACTTACCTTGTAAATGCAGCAGTTTCCACAGTGTTACTTCAGGGCTGACTGTGTCTGATGCAAGCAATAAATAACCAACACATGGGGAGGTACAGGTTGTGTGAGTTGCCTAGTATCAGTGTTAATATATGTCCCCTGGCATCAATGTTAATATATGTATATGAGCAGGAGAAAAGTTTTAGGCCCCTAGGTGATGAGTGAGTGTGCTATGCATTGTCTCTTAGCCAATCCAATGGCATACTGAGCACGCCTATGCCTACCTACACCCACAGCAACTGGTGGTCCCCCTCTGACTTCTCATCTGCCTGTGACTGTGTTGACCTTGCCATTGGTGGTGGGATGTGTGCCCCTCTCCCCTGCTGATTCTGCTGAAGCTGTTTCCTTGGGATTATGTTGTGTAGCATGGCACATACTGTGACGATTTCTGTACATGTTCATGGATTGTAGTGCAGGGCTCCCCCAAATGTATCTAGGCACTGGAACTGTGACTTCAACAGGCAAAACATGTACTCTGTGACATTTCTGGTTTGAGAGTGTGCATCATTATGGTGTTCTTCTATGGGTGTGTGTGCATTTCTGATGGGTGTCATCAGCCACAGTTCTAGTGCATCCCCCACTTAATGACCCTGTGGGACATCCCCCTCCAAGCAAACATCTGGTACAGTTGGGAGGTGTGCCAGATATGTGAGTTGTGATAACTGCCAGGGTTGCCAGCACACCCATTCAAAATTATTTCCTTGGCATTACATGACTTGGCAGTTGCTAGATTGATAGCCATTTCTGTTAATGTACTGCCTAACCTGTTCCCCAGGTGGTGCCTTAATTTCTACATCAGTACAATCTATGGCACCCAGTACTTCAGGGTAGTGTGCTACCCGGCAGAACTTTGCATATTTTTTGCCCTCTCTTCAGAGCTACTGGGAAATTATATGTGCTCACTGGCATGTTGCGGCACAGCGTTCAGGAATTGATGGAGGATCCTGGATGCTGATGCCTGTGACACCCCCAGCATGTCCCCTGTTGGTTTCTGAAAGGTACCTGTAGCTAAGATTCTAAGGGCTACACATACTTTAGTTTACACTGGGATAGGTTCCCCTCAGATGGCTCTGAGTTGAGGGTGGCAGAGGTCATAGAGCTCCTGTAGTGTGTCCCTGTCCACCCTATAGCACTCTACAATTTCCACATTGTGTAGGTTGTGATAAGTTAAATGTGGCCTCAAAACTCTTCTCCTTATCAGCCTAGGCCTATTGGCAGCAACAGCAGTATCGCCTTTAGCCTCTAACACATTCTCTCTGTGTAGACTTCCCATGTTCACATTCCAAACGTTTTGACATCTGCAGGAAAAAAACAGCATTGGGTTTACATGGATGCTTTATAGCTTGTTGAATTGCTCCACTGTGTTTGATTGGTTTATTAGCATGCAATTCACATAATTGTGTTGTAATTAGCATCTATGAAGTAGGAAGACAGATGCAACCCATTAATAATCTACACCATTATAAAAAGGCAAATGTGTAGCCAAACTGATGTTGAGGAGAGTTGTATATGTTTGTAAGACTGCAAAAATGCTTTTTCTTCAGGATATGTTTGTACAGAGTACTTAACTTCAGCAGGTTTGCTCCAATTTTGTCACCTACATACTGCATATGCTGGAATGTATTTAAGAATAATGTGAAGCAAAGGCTTTTACACTTTTATCTGTATGCATTAGAAGTGTACTGATGGCATGGGCATGTTTGTCAAGCTATTTCAGAGGTAAACATGACAGACAATACATAAAAATGGAATAGTGTGATAAATATATGTACAAATGCTTCAGGGACAAGTCCTTTGATAGCACTTTTAGCATTTCAAAGATGTTTTGTTAGCAAAATGGGTCATTTGCCTGTTCTTTTTGTAGAGGGCTGTGTGACAAATATGTACAAATGTTTCAGGGACAGGTCCTTTGATAGCACTTTTAGCATTTCAGAGATGTTTTATTAGCAAAATGGGTCATTTGCCTGTTCTTTTGTGGAGAGGGGGGTTGTGATAAATATGCACAAATGTTTCAGGGACAAGTCCTTTGATAGCACTTTTAGCATTTCAAAGATGTTTTGTTACAAAATGGGTCATTTGCCTGTTCTTTTATTGGGGGGGGGGGGGCAAAGATGAGGTATTGTTATGGCACAGACAAGAATGCACTGTTCTTTTGGGACGGAGAGCAAAGGTGAGTTTCTGTTAATGGCATAAACAAGGATATGCAAAGAAAACAAGCCCAGCAAACACCAAATACCTCTGCAGAAAAAACACGAAATTGTAGAACAAAAGAAAAAAACTGCTGAGGTAAGGCTCCAGAGTCTCTAAAATCTTTTTCAAAAAAGACGCAATGAAATCCAATACGTATGCAGTACTGATTTAATCTCACACAAGCGCTTTCACATCAAGCTTCATCAGGTGTATAAAGAACTAAATAAAAAACACCTTATATAACAATTCATCTATATCACATGACTTTCAATAATAAATATTTAAAAAGACATACCCTTTAATAAACTAAAAAATATATATACACAAAATCTAACAATAAATATATATATAAACTATGCATATATGAATAAATATAAAGTTAGATATAAAACAGTATGCTTAAATCACATATAAATACATATAATAAATATAATAAATACAATAAATAAAACATATTTTATTCATGTATTCACCTACGTAAACACCTTTTTTGTTTCTTCAGTGGGTAATACTTCTGTTGTCTTTTAGGACCTACAAGTATGCCACTCAGACGTGTCAATCCACTTGGGGAAAATCAAGTAATAGTGGATGGGTTTTGCCAACATGGTGCTTTTCGCCTGGAAAGCAGACAGGGAGATATGGCACACCAGATGCAAATATGGCAGAAAATTGTGCAGAATGTGAATGATGTGGGTGTCTACACCAGAACATATGAACAGATGTGTCACAGGGTCACTGTCATGATCACTACTGCACACAGGCAAGCAGCTGCAGTGGGCTGTGACCAAATGGCTACCAAGGGATGGCCTGCTAAGGAACCCCCACTAACCCCAATGAACAGTTCCTGTCCAATATAACAGATCCAGACAGCTCCCAGGAGAATGTAGGACAGCATGTACTGGATGTGGTGCAACACCTTCCAAGACAGCAAGCACATCCCAGGAGGAGCTTCCAGGTAGGCTTTATCTGAACAGTTGAATACTATGTGTCACATGTCTTTTTTAGGGGGGGGGGACTGAAGTTTGCTACAGTTATAAGCTTAGGATGGAGTTGTCAGCCACATTCTTGTTGACATTAAACTTAATGCACATATAAAGGGGTAAGTGAATTACCCCCTGTTATTGTTAATTGAGATGATGTTGCCCTTACCCAGTTGCTTAACTTCTTCCAGAAACATTTGGATTACAGAGGAGTATCTCATCTGCAGATGGTAAGGTTCATAGGTTGGTACTAGGCTATCAGCCCTATGGGGCTATACAAGCCTAGCCATAACAATTCCCTGGCTATTTCTTCCCACACTATTTACTTCCCTGGACCCCTGTCTAGCAGGGTGACTGACGTGATCCCCGGGGTGAATTTCCTTTCTCCCATCCAATCGTCAAGGTTCCTTTTGAAGAGGACCAAAGAGGCACTCTGCTTGACATGTATGGGCAATCTATTCCAGAGTCTGGGGAGTCTCTGGGTCAGGAACCTATCCCTCCAGCATGTTTTGTTTATTGTGATGACAAGGTTTAGATCCCTGGAGTGTGTGGCTCTGAGGGATTGGGATTTCTTTAAGTGTAGCATGTCCAACAGCTCTGGGTTTGACATGGCCTTGTATGTTAAGCAAAGATCGCCTCTGAGTAGACGATATGCGACAGAGTATAGCTGGAGTTTTTTAAGGCGGTCAGCGTAGGGCATCTGCTTTAGGCCTGTGATTCTTTTAGTGAGGTATTTCTGTGGCCTTTCCAGTTGTTGCAGATGTCTTGAGAGGTACATACCAAACGGGGCATTGTATTCTATAATGGTTCTAATGAGGGATGAGTACAGTGGGACACTGACCTCCTTTTTTCTGGATGAAAAGCCCTTAGTGATGAGGTGTGCCACACAGAAGGATTTCCTGACTGTTGTGGTGATGTGGTTATTGAAGGTGAGACCACTGTCCACCTGTGTCCCTAAGTCTCTTATCAAACTTTCGGTGTTTAGTGTACTGCCACCTATATGGCAAGCATTTTTATGTCAGTACGGCTGAGCAATTTAAAGAAATATTGTAGTGTGATGTTGATATCAGGCCTGTTGTGTGTTTTGCTGTACTGTCTGTAATAACTGGCAGCACTGTTTGTTAGCATATATTGCACTATAATAGCACAGGTATTGATTTAGTCTGGTGTTTCTTGCTTTTTTTCACAGGTGATCATGACAGTGAGAGTGTAGGCTCTGTGCCACCTGATGTCAGTGTATCAACAGACTCTGATAATGATGATGGCCAAAGTGAGGCACAGTTGAGGGGTGCAGAGGCTGAATCTAACACTGAGGTTGACATACAGCTACTGCCTGCATTTCCATTGAACACAGCCAGTAGGTCTATGCCTACCCCGTCCAGTGAGCCCACAGATATTAGACAGGTGGAGGACAAGGACATTGGTCAGAACATTTGGCTACTGCAGCTTCAGTGTCTGTTGAGTCTGGCCATAGCCAAAGTGTGGAAGAGGTGCCACACAGGAGGACTAATAGGGGTGCTTGGAGGGGGCCAGCTGTCTCTCCTCCACCTGGTACAGGAACTTCCTGTGCCATTCAACATATGCTTAGGGCCATCATAGAGGCACAGGCATGTTCCCATAGGTGCTCCAGACAAATGCTCAGGTTTGTTGATGTGGCACAGTCTGACATGAGTAACTGCTTCCACCATGTTGCTGATTCACTGGATCAGATGAATGGAACTTTTGAATGAGGGGTGTCTGTGATGGACTGAAGGGTGTCTGTCATGGAATGAGCAGTGTCTGTGATGGAACATCTGTTGGGAGGGGATGGCATCCTTGTGGGTGTAGATCAGCCAAATTTGCTGCCAGCCACTGGGGTCGTGCCCAATCATGCTCTCATAGTGGCAGTACTTCCACTGCTCTGTCAGTGAGTGTGCTGTCCACACCCAAACATGGCAGGTCATGGTCCTGGGTTTCCCCGTGAAGTGAGCTCATCCAACAGACATTGGTGACATTTAGATAGCAGCACTGCATCTGACCTTGGGTGTGGAGGTGCCAGTGCAACTCCTGGCAGAGCCAGTTCTCATGGTCAGGGATGACAACAATGAACCACCACCTCTACCATGCATGGGTTACACCTGTCCGACAGATCAAGACGTATTGCTAGTACACAGCTTGTCTGTGTTCATGCAGGCACTCGCACACCAATTTCACCTGGAGGACTCCTACAGACACACAACACTTACTCATTTATCTCACTAGCCATTTGTTGGTTTATCACAATGTCTGCCTTATTTTCCTTTTTACTCACTGGCACACATTCACTGACCTTTTGTGTCAGCCTAGGCTTCATGGCCCCCACACAACACCTGTTGCAAGTGATGATAACTGTGCCACATCCCTGTTTTCTATCTTTTGAATTCAAGGATCCAAAAGCTGTGTCTGATTCTCTGGGTGCATAGCTGACATAGTGCTTATTATATCTGCATTTATGATGTTGAACTGTTAATTGAACCTTTGACTTACATTGGCCTCAGAAAGTTTGACAGTTAATAGCATCAAATTTCACAACTGTATAGTGAATGCTCTTGTAAGGGTTGTGACATCAGAAATTGCAATGTATATCATTATTTTCTAGCTTCTTTCTTTAATGATTTTCCAGGACAAATGTATGGTGCACATCATATGTAACACCATCATATTCAGATCTTAGGATTGTATGACAGCACTGTAGTTAAACCTCATCAGAACAGTAATACAGTATAATGCTTTCTTTTGCATGTACCTCAACAGACACATGCAGCAGCTGGAGAGACCACAGGAGTTTCTCAACAAGATAACACAGGGCCTACAAACCATGCCATGATGTATGTGGATAAATTAAAAGCCATGTCACTGTAATCTGTCTTGTATAGGATGAGGTGATGTCTGCCTGGCTTCCAGGCCAATGTCTGACCATGCCTTGGTGGAATGACTGCATATCCAAACCATACCTTTCAACCGTACTGAATTCCTCGGCATTTAACAGTTTTGAGGACAAAATACTAGGGTGCCATGAATTCTCAAGTGGCCCCCTTAATTTCTGAATTTCCCAGTCTTTTCTTTTTATATACCAGTTACCACTTTAAATAAAGCCAGCCAGCATCAGACAGGAATAGGAAATATAACAGCGCAGCTGTTGTATAATTGCATTTCCATTATTTCATTTATCTAATTTATCTTATCAAGAAAGTACAGCTGTGTACTCTTACCATAAATGTAGATGTTTGAGTGTGTTCACTGTTGCAGTCATCACTGTAGGGTTCTTCCTACCAGCAGCAGCCCACGATCGGCCAGAATCCCAAAGTCTGGATCGGGCACCAGCTGAGGTCGCATTTATCCTGACGTCAATGAGCCGGAAGGTATAAAGACCTCAGCTGACGCCATTTCCCATGGATTTGGAGTTTGTTCCATAGAAGCAGCAAACTCTGGGAGACATGTCTCTCTCCAGCATGTCCTGTTGATGTCTCAGGCTAGGTTAAGCTCTACAGCAAGTGAGTCATGTCCCATTTAATTTGTGGAGGTGCATCATTTCCATTAAGGCAAGGTTCAAGAGTGCTCTGTAGGCCAGGCACAAGTCATCTCTCTGCAGTCTATATAATACAGAGTACTGTGACAGGGCCTTCAGTCCATCCATGTAGGTCATGTGTTGAACTCCCTGGATTATCTTGGTAAGAAACTTCTTAGGTCTATCCTGCTGCTGCTGCAGGTGTCTGATGAAGTACATGCAAAATGAAGCATTGCACTCTATTATTGGTCTGATGAGGGACTAGTATAGTGAATTGATAACATCCTTAGCCTTGGATGCTACTCCCTTACTTATGAGGTGTGCAATGTAAAGAGTCTTCCTTACCACTGTGACATGATGATCAAAGTTGATGTTGCTATCAACCTCCATTCCAAAATCTTTCACCATTGTGTTGGAACTTAGGGGAGGGTATAATTAATAGTGTAATTTGTAGCTACTTCTCCTTTGCTGAAAGGGTTAATAGTGCATGTTTTTGGGTTAAGTTTAAGCCTGCGTCTTTGGCAGCAATCATTTATGTATGTAAGCCCATCTTGTAGTATGTTGGCATTGTTTGGGGATTCAGTGATTGCACACAGTTTGAAGTCATCAGCGAACATGGTGAGCCACAGACCATCTGTTATCACCTGAATTTCTGAGAAATAGATTCCAAACAGTAGGGGTCCAGCACAGACCCTTGGGGAACAAATACTGGTAACAGGTTTGCTGGTAGAGGTGTAATCACAATTATGAGTGTATGTGTTCTGGTAGAGGTGTAATCACAATTATGAGTGCATGTATTCTATCAGTGAGCCAGTTGGCTACCCATCTAATAACACATGGGTTAATCCCCAACTGGGTGAGTTTGTCACAGATGCCTGAGTGGGGGATTGTGTCAAAGCCCTTGGCCAAGTCGAGATAGGCAGTATGTACCAATTTGCCTTCAGCCAGGGCTTTGGTGACGCTCTTGAAGAATTCCACTAGGTTTAACAGGCATGATCTTCTCTTAATGAAGCCAAACTGGGTCAAGTAAAGAGTTTGAAGGTCATCAATGTTCTAGTTAAGGTCCAAGATGATATTCTCCATGGCCTTACAGACAAGGCAAGTGTGGTTATGACCTGTTCTTTGGAGACGATAGAGAACTGGTGACAGGAATGCTTTGAGGTATGACCGATGGAGACAGGGGTCTGAAATGTTTGCCAAACTGTCTGCAAACAGGTCGGTGATGGCCTCAGGTTTAGTATGACTGGTACCATCCACTATGAATTTGGTGCAAAGCTGTGCCTTCCTTTTTACATTACAGACATAGCTAAATAATGTCTTGTGATCATCCTTAGCTGTGGATGCTAATTTAGTTTTGTAATTAGCTTTAAGAGGACTTTACAAGAGGTCTCATTTGCTTGTTCAGTCTATGGACGGTTTTCATCTGCAGAAACTGTTCCCTCTAATTCCCAAACATCAGTTTCTTTCTCATGTTGTAGAATCTATTTATGCTAGCTATCCACCAGTGTGGCTTGTTTTTTGTGACCAAGTTTTGATCTGTTCTGGTATGGTTAAGTCTATACATTTGCAAAGCTGTTTATACAGGGCATTTGCGTAGACCTCCATATAGGAGTGCCTACTGTCACTGGTGGCAGGAGGTTTGAAATTAGGTATGCCATTAGGTAGGAGACTGTAGTTTGCTTAAACTTTTCACCATTTTGGATCCTGTTGGGGGGGGGTGGTCAGGTACAATTGTTACACTGAACGCGACTGCTTTATGATCAAACTTTATCAGAGGGGGATCTCACACACAGGGTGGTGCAGTGATCCCCATGTGGGTGAGTACTAGGTCAAGTGCATTTCATCCACTTGTAGGGTTGCAGCCTTTATAAAGTGCAGAAATGTTAGGGCGAGCATGTGTGAGCTCATATATGTATCTCAATTGATGGAAGAATAGTTAAAGTCACCCATGCCTAGGGGGGTTGGCTGTATTATGAGTGACTGAAGTAGATCCAGGAAGGCACTGTGTGGTTTTCATGATTCATGTTGGTGGAGTAGCTAACAATGACATGGGGCAAATCTTTCCTACAGTTAGTTCGACTTGGAGTAACACTAAGGAGTCATACCACTTAACCAGTCTTGAGGTGTATTTGCCTTTTATGAAGGCATTACACATCCTCCTCGGTTTCTTTCACACTCATTTTGCAGCCTGAATGTGTGGAAGGCGTTATAGACTGTCATGGCCACAGTATTGTGTGTGGCCCTAAACCATGATTCTGTGACTGCACAAATATCATCTTCCCAAACAACTACTGACTTCATTCAAAGTAGTTTCTGATTTACCCTCCTAGCATTAAGCAGCATAACCTTGAGTTTGTCTTTTGAGGATATTTTAACATCAGGAATTTTGTTCTTATGACATTGCCTAAAAAACCACTGGGAGATACCAGTAAGCAAAAGGCAAGAGGTGACAGAGGAAGACCATTCCTGGCAAAGCAGCATGGTCTGTCAACCATATCATCCCAGGCTGACAAATATTGGATTCTCCTGGACTGACACCAGTAGCTAAACCAATTATTGGAGTGATAACTTTTTTCTGTTAAGGCATCATCCTGGTTGAAGGCAGAATGCTGCTTAGGGCTACAGACATACTTGTCTGGGACAGATATTCCGAGAGCTCAGTCATCTCTCTCCATATAGTCCTGTGAGGTATGTTTCAAATTAACTTCAACATGGAGTATGACAGAGATGCAACTATGCTTGTTGAGACACTTGAATGTGTGCATGACTTTGCACATTCTGGCATCGGATGGGCAGCTGACAGTGACTTTCTCCTTCTACAACCTGGTAAGGGGGGCATCTGTTATCTCACTGTAGACTATGACCAAGACCTTGGTTTTCAGGTGTTTTGCCTTAAGGGCTTAATGGCTGACACACCAGGTTTGTTTTTATGTGCAGTGGGTACCATTGGGACTAATGTGTGCAGAAGGTTTGCATTTGTGAGGTCTCTGCTCTTTTGATAAGCTTCTAATGACTAGCTCTGTATACGTGGTTTTGTGTTATGCACTTCGTCTGAGGAGGTGAAGTGTGTGTGTTGACAACTTGTTTGATATCTGGTTTGTAGTTACCGGAGAAAGAAATCATTTATTCTTGATTGGTTGTATAGTTGCATCTCTCAAATACTGTATGTATTTGTAATTTTTTACAAGTACATGGTTATCAGTATACATGAGGCAAAGGAAACAGCTTCCTTATTAAACATATTTAGATGGGTATTGTTAGAGCAATTTTGTGAGCAGCAACAACTGGGCCTGTCTCTGAGGGACATAGGTGCCAGTCCAGAAGTGATTTTTACAATCACCCAACCAGTAGTGAAGATTGTGCTTGAACAGGGTCATTGAGGACCACTGCTTCACATGCAGTGACAGCTTATAACAGAGAAGTGTGTTCTGTTTATGTCACAGGTTAGGTTGAGAACCCTGGCCAGAGTTATTTCTGTCCCATTTCATTTGCAGATTTCCAGTAGGGCAGGGTCTGAGACTTCGCTGTAGGTCAGGCATAAGTCACATCTCAGCAGCTTGCAGGAAACTGAGTACAGTGACAGGTCTTGTCATCTTTCCATGTGTGTGATGCTTGGAGGACCTGCATTCTTCCAGTCACTATTTTTTTTTTTCTCCAATTGCTGCAGTAGTCTAGCGAGGTACAGACAGAAGGGAGCCTTGTACTCAATTAGTGGTCTGATAAGGGTGGAGTACAACAGAGCTATGACCTCCCTGGTCTTGGATGCGGTATCCATGTGTATGATGTGTGCAATGCAGAATGTCTCTCTCACCCCTATGGACACAGTGATGAAAGTGTAGATTGCTGTGAACATGTGTTCACAAGTCTCACAACACTGTGAGCTGAGAGGGGTGCTATTAGCAGGGTACTTCATTGCCAAAGGGGGCAATGAGGCATTGCTTGCTGTAAGGCTCAGTCTGTGAGTTTGGCACCAATCATCTGTCTGTCAGCCCCTATGTTACCATCATTGGGGGAATCTATATGCCTGTGTCTGTCATCTGCAAACATGGTAAACCACAGGTCCACCTACTGTTGGTTGTACTTTAGGGAAGTAGTTTCCACACAGGTGATGGTCCAACATAAATCCCTGTGGTATTTCACTGGTGAGTGGTGGAAGTGCAGTCCCAACTTTGTGTGCATGTGTTCTGGTAGTAAGCCAATTGTCTATCCAGATAGCACTGTATGGCTTAATTCCCAGATGGGGCATTTTCACTATTAGACATGAATGGGCGATATTGTCAAAGGCCTTGGTTAACTGAACACAGGCAGTATGTCCTGTTACCCATCATCCAAGTCTTTGTAGTCAGTATCAAAAAGTCCACAAGGTTCAATAGGCAAGATCTATCCTTGACAAACACAACATGGGTCAACTCAGATGTATTGTGTATTGAAGGTCAACTATGTCCCCCTGGATAAGGTCTATGCTGATCCTGTCCGTAGCCTTCCGGATAAGGCTAATTAAGCTTATAGGTAAATAGTTGAAGTTCTGCATGTTATCAGATTGATGACAGTTGCATATGACACATTTGATATTACTTTCTGTAGTGTAGGTAATATATGTGTAGAAGTACTGAGACAGCAGGGTTGCAGTGCTTGGGGGGGAGGGTAACACATGGCTGTATTGAAACTATGTGAGATAAGGCCTTTGTTTTTTTTTTAATTTTTCCACATGTAATGTTGTCAGACAAGAAACAAACAGCAGTAATACTTAACATGCAGTTTTTCCATTGCTCAACAATTAGCAAAATGTATACCCATGCAAGATATAACTGAGCAAACACAAGCCACATTGCTAAAGGCTGACAGTTACTGCTGAGTCTGAAACACACCTGCTGCCTAACTAACTCTACGGTTGCATGTTAATGCATTGATACTTTCTTTTATGGAGCCAGATGGTACTGGGTTCGACTCCTCTTTTCTCTCTTTTTTTTTTTTTCTATTCCAGTGTTTGCTTTCTGCTTCACTCAGTACAAACATGGAAAATGAATGTCAGGTTTGGCTGTATTTATCTGATGTGAGCAAAGTACAGCAGTGCACAAACTGGAGCCCGTGAGCAAACTGGGGCCAGACCGCCAAAAATAAAAAAAAAAAACAGATACATTCACTTAATACTACTAGGCATCGAGTAAATCCATTAAGTGATGCTACATGATGGTGAACAAGGCCTTAAGAATTAATAGTAAAATAGGCAATATCATGTAACTAACCCTGTGGCAGCAGTAAGTGTAGGGCTGGAGTATGGATGGTCCTGGGTTTTAGTACAGAGTGTGCAACCTTTGTTTTACTGTTGTGACACTGTGGTTTATAGCAATGAACTGCAACAAAGACAACTGTTTTCTTAATCTTGTTATGGCAAGTGTAGGACTGCCATACACATGATCATGGGTTTAAATGCAGCATATTCTGTACACTTTTACTATTGTTCCACTTCCCATTATAGTCACTCTCAGTTATTTTAAGTATATTTCTGCTCTCTTGCCTGGCGTGGCCTTTACATTTAACTAATGCACTTACACCTGTGCCTACACATCATATAACCCTGAAATTGCATTGCTTGCCACTGTTGCTCACCACTTACCATTGCACACCCAGGAGCAGAGTGTCTGCACCATGATGCAGTGTGCAACATTTTCAAACAGTGTGGACATTCCCAGTAAATATGAGAACTAGAATTGATGGGAAACAGTCTCCATTACTCTTGATCCGTGATTAAGACATGGCAGGTGTTCGCAGAGAGTGTGTGTGAAATTTAGGGCTCAGGGATGGGGGTGTCCAGGAGTCCAAGATTGTTGTTGGACTCTTAGTGCAACACCACAGTGCCAGATTGTTGCATTTTTTGGGTCCCATTATAAGTCAGAGGCCTGGGACAGTTTGGCCCAGGTTGTGACCAGTGCTACTGATAACACCCACATGGCTGAACAATGTAGGGACCACTTTAGTGACCTACATCAGAGAGAGGAAGGGTACCCTTGATGCTTGGATCAAGAACTTTAGGAAGGATGGCATGCCACACATGTGTAAGTATCAAGTATAGAAAGCACTTATAAGGTTTAAAAGCTTGACATTCTGTTTTTTTTTTCCACAGCTGCTATGGAGAGAAAGTGCAATGTTAAGACCCATACCACTAGATTAGCGAGGATGAAGGAGATATGTGTGCAGCAGAAGAGTAGTGTTACTGCAGCATTAAAAGTTAGATTTTTTTTGGGGGGGGGGTATTTTATACAGTTGTCTCAAATTAAGCATTCATATCTCAACTGTAAAAGCAAGTATGCATGCATTAGTTTGTAGCATAAATCAAGAATACAATATTAGACTTTAGTCACAGGTGTTCAAATACCACTATAAATAACAGTTATTCTTCAATTATGTGCAACTTAAAGTTTTAAGGTAAAGGCTCTATACCTGTGCCATAAATGCCCTGCTGTAAACTGTAATCTGGATAACTGGAACACACATATGTGCAATATATTCACATGGGAAAAAAAAAAAAGAGTACTTGCTGTCATCTGCAGTACAGTGTGCATCTGTTAGAAGCTGCTAATCTTAAATGTAATATGTTATCTGTTAGGGGGTGGTAGTCTTAAGAGTAAAGGTTAAAAAAAATTACATTAATGCATTGCATGTTACATATAACAGTATTAATCTCATCTTTTTTTCCTCTCACCCCAACCCGTATCTTCTTTTTTTGTCACAGCAGGATAGGCCTGCCCCACAGGATGCACCTGTCCTGGCACCATTGACCAGCATATCTGAGAGTCGACCTGGCAACACTATCTCTATTGCCCCTGCACTCCCTGCCTCCTCAGCTAGTTCTGCCCCAGAGGACAGGTCAGTGGCTCCCTCTGGGAGCAGTGACGGGTGGGGAGTTTTATCACCCACACTGAACTGCCAGAGATGGTGCGTAGGGTTATGGTGCACGCCTACACCAGCTGGAGTGGCTGCTCTCCCTCATTTTATATAGGGCCAGTAGGAGGAGGAGAGGTCAAGCACAGCAGGCAGTAGGGTAGTGAAATGACAGTTCTGTGGTTGAGGACTTGATTTGTCAACCAAACCTGAGTCTTGTCGGTCTGCAGTTGCTTCCTCACTTACCCAAATTACCAGATCCAGACAGAACTATGTCCCTTTCCCCAACACTCCACTCTCCCTCAAATTGTCCCATACTTAGCTCTCAATTTCTCAAGTGTCTTCTTGATGCACTTGATTTGGTTCAATTAGCTATACAACATGACTGTGTCGTGGTCACCCCTCTCACTGGAGGCGACGGTCCAAATTCAGCTAACATTCTGCATATATTCGGTTTTTACTCTTGAAGAAATGGGTTGCTACAGTTCTTTCTTACCTCCCTGCTGCACATTCCTGTATTGTTTTCCATTTGTACTTCCCCTGCTTGCATCCCATTTCACGACTGTTTTATCTTTTCCAATTCTTTTCTTTAATGCATTACTGTGCAAGGGTGTGCATTGTGCACCAACGCACAGCAATGGTAACACAGAAGTACTTAAGTGCTAGAGTCAGTTTATTCAAACCCAGTACCATCTGAACCCCAAATGGAATGTAGTACTGCATTAACATGTGCCCCAAAAAGGATTATAGTACTGCATTAACATGTGCCACCACAGAGTCAGTTAAGTAGCAGGTGTATTCTAGAAACTCAGTGTTATCAGACTTCAGCATCTCCATTTCACTACTGCCCTATCTTGCCCATTTCTTTAATGCATTATTGCATGATGGTATGTATCTCACACCAATGGTAAAGCAAAAGGAGTTAAAAGTATTAGATACAGCTGTGGTCCAACTCAGTATCATCAGGCCCCAAAAAGGAACTGCTGCCACAGAGTCAATTTTAAATAGCAGGTGTATTCCACAGACTCAGTACTGTCAGATTTCAGCAATGCTGTTTGCATTTGCTGAAGTGCTTATCAATGAGCAAACCAAGCGTTTCTTACATGTGTATACACTTTGCTAACAGTCTCACAAACCCACTGCTCCTTTCGTTATGGAAATATATATATTATGCTATGTTTCTGTTGTTTACGGTTCACTTTTTTGTATGACATGAAAGCACATGTTGAAGCACTACAAACTAGGGCCCTATCTAACTGTATGTCATATATTTAAAATACACCCATGTGTTGGCAACCCTGGGGTCTCTACTTTTTCCACTCCTGTATAAGCCACACTACAAAATGTAATATCAAATGTGTGCAATGCACATCAATCTGGTAACATGTAGAACTACAGCTACTGACCCGTATGCCTCAAGCCTTATCTGCACTGCTACTGAAGGAATCAGCATGGACCATTTCCTAACAATTCTTGATCCTACCCATTTTGGGTTTGGCAAGGGAAGATCTTGCTTCTTGACCTGTGTTGGCAAGGGAAGATCTTGCTTCTTGACCTGTGTGTACTTCTTGGATACTGACCCCAAAGACCTAGACTAGGAATAACAGGACATGCCACCTGTGTTGAGTTATCCAAGGCCTTTGACACTATCCCACATTCATGTCTCATAATGAAGATCTCCTGTCTGGGAATTAGGCCACACAGTACTAGGTGGAGAGCTGTCTGAATAACAAAACACACTCAAAGTTGGGGACTGCACCTCCATCACTAGCCCACTCACCAGTGGAATACCACAAGGATCGGTGCTGGACACATCCGTTTGGGAAATAGTTCAGGCAACAGTAAATGGCCTGTGGTTACCAACTTTGCAGATGATTAACTGGATGCACTCAGTGTCCCTCACTGATAGTAAAATTACTGTAGGGGCTAACACAGACTGAATTTTAAACATATAATGACTGTCATTGTCAATGAAGTACCCCTGCTAATTATGATGTACATAGACCCCCTAAACTCAGTGTTTTTGAGACTTAGGAACACATGTTGATAGCAATCTACACTTTCATAACTATGTGCCCATATCAGTTCAGTGACACACACAATCTGCATTGCACACATATCCAAGACCAGGGTGGTCATACCTCTGCTGTACACTACCCCTTATCACATCAATAATGGGGTACAATGATAACATCTCTCTGCACCTCAGACACCTGCAGCAACTGGAGAGAAAACAGGGTTGTGCCTGGGACACTCCCAGGCTTCCAATATGGAAGGACCGATACACCTGTCACTGTACTTGGTATCATGCAGGCTGCTGACAGGTGACCTATGGCTCCCCTGGAGAGCAGTCTCAGACCCTGGCCTTCTGTAAATGGACATCTGCAACTCAAATGGGGCAACTAGAATTTGCCCCAGGGTTCTCAACCTAGTCTGTTACATAAACCGAACATGCTGGGGAGACATACAGCTCACAACGATTCACACTTCTCTGTAATAGGCTCCCAATGCACATGAAGGAGTGCTCCTCAATGACCCTGTTCAATTGTAACCTTGACTATTGGTTGGGTGATTGTAAAGTCACCCCTGGGCTGGCATCTATGTCTCTAATGGACAGGGCCAGTCAGTGCTCTGCTACAACTGACCATCCAACTATGCTCAGTAATGGCACTTGTGTTTTTACACAGTTGGGCTTCTAAAGACTAGTGCTATTAGGCTAGTGGCCTCATAAAACTGTGTGCCTATGCAGGCCTCACAACCTGTTGTCAACCACATGGCCTGCTGTCATCTATTATATGTTCTTCACCAGCATAAAACAGATTTGTGCCATGGTGCTTGTGTAACATAATGTGTGCTGCAGTATGTGTACTTAAATATGTAGGGGTTCTGTTCTCACTGCAGTTCTCTCTCGACAGCAGAGCAGATGTGTGTATCCTACAGTTCTCTCTCCAATTACATGTATTACCAGTATTTTGAAACTTGCTTATGCCTACAAATACATTTCATACAGGACTCCCAACCTATCATCTCCCACATGGTCTGCTGCTGTCATCTAGTATAAAGCTTCCCTGCACTCCTGTCTAAATCCGACTTAAGCTGTGGAGCTTGCTTTATGTACTGTAGTCTGGACTTCCATAACATACTGTATTCTGTAGTCCATGTACTTGGATAGGTAGGGGTTCTATTATCACTGCAGTCAACTGTGTGTGCGTGAGCTGTTGCTTGACATTACAGACAGCATTTTACACCAGCATGTGGGACAGTCATCTTCTCAGCAGACACTGCAAATGCCATCAGCTATATCACATTTCTTGATATGCAGTACTCGCACCAGGACAGGATCAAGCAAAGTCACTTCATCCTATACAACAAGGTTTGCAGCGACATGGCTTTCAATCTAGCCACATACATCATGGTGTACAGGGCCTGTGTTATCTTGCTGAGAAAGCCCTGTGGTGTCTCCAGCTGCGACATGTGTCTGGTTAGGCACATGTTAAAAAAAAAAAAAAAAAAAGAGCATTATACTATATTAGTGCTGTAATGAGGTTTGACTATAGTGCTGTCATACATTCCTAAGATATCAGTATGATGGCATGACTTAGGATGTGCATAACATAGGCTTTCAATAGCAGTATGGACCATTGATGGTCAAAGTTCAGATGGCTATCTAAATGTGCTCGGAGTTCCTGCACAGTAGAACTGTTGCCTGTCAACATTCCACCCTGTGTTAACTCCTTCTGTATTATGTAGTCACCACTAATGGACTCAATGATTGCACACATGCAAGAATCGGCAAACCTGGTAAGCCAAATGCCATATACTCATACTTTAAATTGTATTCCTCCACAGTTCAGGTTAAACAGGGAAGGGATAAGCAGATTACTGGGGTTTGCCAATGGTGACAAGAGGGTGATTCACCAACTTTCACATGATGTGTTCTGTCAGCAAGCCAAATGTTTAATCAACTGATGTAAGGTTTAATCTCCAGTTTGGGGGTTTTCTTAATGATACCTGCAGGTGTAACTGTGTCAAAACCCTAGGCCAGATCACAATAATTACACCTTCAACAGGACTATCACATGGAATCAATGTGTTGTGACAACATCACAGATCACCTATGGCATGACCCAGCACATACACCTTCCTGATACAGTTGAATGCACAGTTTCACACAGCCTATGTTCCCATACAAGGGTGTTCATCAGCACGCATCCATATGAGGTGGGGGAGATGGCACCTGATGCATGTATGTATACAGACATCCTGACTTTCGACTGGGAGACAGACCAACATGTCATCATGGACCTCCTCTATATTTACACTAGTAATATTCCAAGTGTGTGCAACAGACCTATGCGAGTTCTCACTGCTACATCAGGTTTTTTACATCCGATAGATGCTCTCACAGAGGTCACCGGAGGCATGCCTGATAACAGTATCATCACATGGAACTTGAACAAGTCAAGGCATTGGACAAAACTCCACACTGAGGTATTCAATTAACAGTCATGTGTGGCCATAAGCAGCTATATGACCAAATGGGTAGACCAGGGTATGACATACATGGCATCTCTATGTTGAAATATGTAATGCGACATACACTTCAGGTTGGTACAATGAGGGGTGGCTGCTGGGCCCTTTTCTGCCCATTAGTTCAGTGACTGACATCACAGATGATAAACATGCCGTGTCCAAACAGCTGCCTGAAGGACTACAGTTTCTGTGCATTCACTCCAACTGTGACATTAGTATAATACAGACAGCTGCCACAGGCATAACAACACCTGCATTTATGAGACACACTGAGGGATTTGCTGAATCAGCAAACAGACATCACCCAAATATAATGTGGACATCACACCCTATAAATCAGACCTATAGGTATGTGACCCATGTCCTGGGGTAGAGGGTCACATGGTACATCTACCAGCAAGTGGTCAAAGTGCTGACTACTCCCTTAAGTATTGGCTACATGAAAGATGTCCACATCAGAGGCCATAACGTCATGGTTCCAGGACTTCAAACCAATAACTGTGTACAATGCACCCTTCTCATGTACCTCCTTACACATCTTCCAGTGATGTGTAACTGAAGTGTACCACATTTGTCACAGTGTACTATCACGCAGCTTATCCACCATATCTAAGTATTCTTTCTGGGAAATATACATGAATAATGAAGACAAAAATAAATTCATAGGTACTTACTAGGCTAATGACCAAAAGACTTATTTTAAGCATCCCAAATCTCTAAGTTCTAATACCCTTGATAAGTGTAAACAGGGGCTTGAGAGATAAACATTAACAAACAGGCCAGGTGAACCATTTATAAGTTGCCTGTGTCCATTAGAGACATAGGTGCCAAACCAGGGATGAATCTCTTATTCCCCATCCAATTGTTCAAGCTGCACTTGAACCGAGTTAGGGAGCAACTCTCCTTCACATGGATGGAGAGCCTGTTCCAGGGACAGGGCAATCTCCGGGACACAGAACCCGTCTCTCCAGCTGGTCCTATTTATACCACAGGGAAGGCTTCGGTCATTAGAACAGGTAATTCTGGCACTGTTTTGTGGATATGCGGGTCTGACAATGCCCTATATGCCAGATGCAGATCTCCCTCCAAAGCCTGTAGATAGGTCCTTGAGGCGATCTGCATAGGAAATTTCACTTATGCCCTGTATTCTTTTAGTGAGGAACTTCTGTGGACATTCCAATTGTTGGATATGCCTGGTTAGGTACATAAGGGGCACTGTACTCAAGGATAGGTCTGATGAATGTGGAATACAGAAGAACAATGACTGTTATACCTAGATGCCATGCCTTTGTTTATAAGTTGCACAAAGTACAGTTTTGTACCTACCATAAATGTAGATGTCCGAGAGGCATGCATCTGCAGTCCTTACAAATGGGTTGTCCTGTCGTCAGGCAGCCCTTCGGTCGGCCGGATTCCAAAGTCTGGGTCTGGCCTCGGCTGATGTCGCACTCCACCCGACGTCATAGCTGCAGTTATTTGGGTATAAAGGTATCAGCCGACGCCATTTTCCTCAGTGTTTCTTGCCCTAGATGCCAGGTGCCCTCTAGGAGGGCTACACTTGGATAAATACAAATGGTTCCAAATAGTAGAGAGCAAACAAAAAATAAGCATGTATGTACATATATACAAACAAATACACCATAATAGATTCCCCCAGCTAGCTACAAGATGGGCAAATACCCTAGGAGTACCACAGAGGGGAAGGAGGGTGGGTAATCCTGACTGCAGATGCATGCCTCTCGGACATCTACATTTATGGTAGGTACAAAACTGTACTATGTCCTTCAAGGATGCATCTGCAGTCCTTACAAATGGGTAGAATACCATAGCCAAACTGGGGGAGGAGGAGAAATAAGATTATGGTGTAGTTAAGATCCCTTGCAAAACAGCAGTTGCAAAACCTGCTCGGGATCTGGAGTATAAGGGTAGATTATAATGCTTGGCAAATGTATGCATGGAGCTCCAAGTAGCAGCCTCTAAAATGTCTTTGGTAGCCACTCCTCGTAAAAAAGCTGTGGTAGTGGCTGTAGCTCTTGTAGAGTGAGGTCTGATGTTTTCTGGAGTTTTCTTCCCATGGTGAGAGTAACAAAATCTAATGCAATTTCCTATCCACTTAGAGATTGTCTGTTTTGAAATTGCTTTTCCTTCCATTCCTGTTGCATATGCTACCAGTAGCTGGTCAGTTTTTCTATTGCTCTTGGTCCTGTCCAGGTAGTAGCGCAATTGTCTATGTACATCCAAGGTATGTAACAGTCTTTCTCCCTTGTTCTGTGGATTGGGAAAGAATGTAGGCAGGTGGATTGCTTGGTTTAAAGATACCCTGGAGACCACCTTTGGCATAAACGTAGGATTAGTTCTCATGGACACTCTATCTTGATGGAAGATAAGGAAGGGCTGTACTGCCATTAATGCCTGTAGTTCAGAAACCCTTCTTGCTGAAGTGACTGCAAGCAGGAAAGCAGTTTTCCATGATAAGTACTGTATTTCTGCTGATGCTGCTGGCTCGAAAGGAGGTAGTGTCAACTTTTCTAACACAAAGTTCAAGTCCCATGCGGGCAATGGTGGCTTCCTAGGAGGCTTTACATTTTTAATTCCTCTCAGAAACTGCCTGAGCAGAGGATGTGAAAAGACTGGAGGGTCCATGTTGTATTCTGCTGAAATAGCTGATGCATGAATCTTAATGGAAGAATAGGACAGGCCATTGTGGAAGAGCTCTGCCAAGTATTCCAGGATGTTAGCTATGTTTACCAGTGACGCATTTTCTCCTTTTGCTGCACTCCAAATGAGGTATCTTTTCCATTTTGCTGAATAATTTTTTCTTGATGAGGGTCTGCGAGCCTCCAAGATAATGTCCTTAACCTTTTGAGATAATTCTGGGTTATTTTGTCTTATGCAATGTTCCAGGCAGCCAGTTGCAATGTTTTTAGGTTTGGATGCAAGGTTTTGAAGTTGTACTGTGTTAACAGTAAGGGAACTAGGGGTATAGGCCATATTTGTTCCCGAGACATACTCCTCAGTAATGGGTACCAATGTTGCCTCGGCCAGTCTGGAGCTATCAGGATGATCCTTGGACGGTCTTCTTTGATCTTCAATAGCACCTTGTGCATCAAAGGAAGAGGAGGGAATGCATATGTTGTCAGGTTTTTCCAACTGAAAGATAGGGAGTCCACCTTCCAAGCAAGTGGGTGGTATGTCCTCGTGCAGAATTTTTTCAATTGGTGGTTGTGTGGGGATGCAAATAAGTCTATTTCTGGTAGTCCCCATTTCCTTGTAATGGTTTTGAAGATGTCTGGATGCAGCATCCATTCGTGGGCATCCGTGGTAGTTCTGCTTAGGATGTCTGCCAGTATATTTTCTTTTCCTGGTACAAATATTGCTTGTAACTGAATGTTGTAGCTCAGGGCCACATTCCAGAGGTCCATTGCCATCCGGCATAGAGGGTATGAATGCGTGCCTCCCTGTTTGTTGATGTACCACATAACTGTGGTGTTGCCCATCCTTATCAGCAATTGACCCTGCTGAAGAAATGGTCTGAATGTCTGAATTGCCAATTTTACTGCCAGCATCTCCTTTTGATTTATGTGTAGGTGCAGCTGGTCTTGAGTCCATAAGCCTTGTATGCACTTGCCCAACATGTGTGCTCCCCAACCGAGGTCTGAGGCGTCCATTGTGATGGTCTGGCTTGGTTGAGGTCTGTGGAAGGGCAGTCCTTTGTTCGATTGACAGGCCTGAGCCCACCATTGGAATTCCTGCTTCAGGCATGGAATTATTGGAATTCGGGTTTCTAGGCTGTGCTTGTGCTGAGACCATAAATTCCTTAGATACCACTGTAACTTTCTCATATGTAGCCTGGCATGTGGAATCAATATTATGCAGGATGCCATGTAACCCAGGGCTTGCAGGACTTTTCTTGCTGTTAGCTGGTCCTGCTTTGTTAATGCCATGAAGTAGAGAGGGAGTTGCTTCTGTTTTTCTGCTGTTAGGAATGCCGTTTGGGTTGTTGTGCCCAGCTCTGCACCCAAGAAGGTTATCCTTTGGGATGGTATCAGCCTTGACTTTTTTATATTGACTGTGTATCCCAGGGCTTGCAGTAGATAAATGACCTTTTCAAATCTTTTGTTAATTTGTTTTTGCTGTCCGCTTGTAACAGGCAGTCGTCCAGGTAAGGGTAAATCTGAATTCCCTGGAGCCTGCAATGAGCCATTACTGATGCCAGGCATTTCGTGAATACTCTGGGCAGTAGATAAGCCAAAGGGCAATGCTGAGAATTGATAATGCTCTGATCCTGCAAGAAACCTGAGGTATCTTCTGCAATTTGGTCGTATGGGGACGTGCAGGTATGCCTCCTTGAGATCTAGAGTTACCAGCCAGGACTCCTTGCCCAGCATGGGAAGAAGCTGCTGTAGGGTCAGCATTTTGAATTTTGGAACAATGAGGTATGTGTTTAGAGCGGACAGGTCTAGAATAGGTCTCCATTGGTTTTCTTTTCTTGGTACCAGGAAGAGTCTGGAGTAAAATCCTTGCCCCTGTTCCACAGACGGTACCCTTTCTATGGCTCTCATCCTTAGTAAGTGATTTATTTGTTGTAGAGATTCTGTTTTCTGATTTGAAGGTAGGTTTGGCATTCCTCTCTTCCTTGGTAGAGTATGGAAGTGAAACCTGTAACCTTGGTCTATTGTCTGCAAAATCCATTTGTCTCCTGTGATGTAGTGCCAGTTTACTGAAAATAAGGCTAGTTTTCCGCCTAAGGGTGCTTCTAGTTGTTCCCTGGTAGGCGGTGCCAGAGCTAAGTCACTGTGATTGTCCAGTGGGAGCGGTGGTGGCTGGATCTGTGGTAGTACCTCACTGGTTGTTAGCCTGCCATTGACATCCCCTGTAGGCACCTCTGGATTGACCCCTGCCTCTTGAGCGTCTATTCCTGCCTCTCTGGGCTCTGGAGGTGTCTGGAAAGGACCAGTTCTTGGAAGGCCAGTTCCTACTAAACCTTGGAGACTGGACCTGCAAGAAATCCTGGACTGTCTGGACAGATTTTGCTTTGTCTTCCACCTTCTTAAGCACCTGCTGTGCCGGGGAGCCAAACAAATTAAGCTTATCCATAGGAGCATCTAGGAGCTTTGATTTAACATGGTCTGGTAAGGATTGTTCTTTTAACCATGCATGTCTTCTGATCACAGCTGATCTAAAAGAAGCCTCCAGTGCATCATAGCCGCATTTTAAGGAATGATTACTGACCTGCTAAATGTTATGTACCATTTCCTGAACAGACTTTTTGTCTAATGGTTCATCCGAGGACAGTTTTTTAGTTAACTGATCTAACAAATTCCTGGTACTGAATCATGTGGAATTGACAGTTTAAGGCCCTAGCTGAAAGAGTAGCAGAAGTGTAAACTTTTTTACCCCATCTCTCTAAGGCCCTAGATTCCCTTTCAGAGGGGAGGGGTTTTTTTGCAGAGGAAGCTGCTACAGCCTTGGGTCCCTGGGAAATAGTTTCAGGATCTGCAAAAGGAGTCTTATACAAATGATAATGTGTGTCTGAAACCCTGTAGTACCCATCGGGCTTAGCAGGGGCCGGAGGAAGAGAATCAGGAGCAGTACAAGCATCATTAAATGCATCATCCACAACAGTAAGTACTGGAGGAATGGCTAAAGGCCTATGCTGTGGCAAATGCAAAAAGGTTCTAAGCCTTTTCCTTGAGTCTGAAAAATCCTGGCCCTGCCATTGAAAGTGTTCCCTCATAGCATGCAAGGTTTCCCCAAAGGAAAATTCCTCAGGCGGAGAGGCAGAAGGAATGGACTCTTCTGCATCAGAGTCCTCATAAGGAGAATAAGGGCCCTCTGGAGGATTTGTATTGTCTGAATCATCAGAGTCATCTGAAGAAACTGGCTCAGGGGGCTCTGCTCTAGGCCTCTTCTCTGGAGGTGGGTGAGAGGCCCTGTCTGGGTGAGGTTGGGATCCCCTGATCAAAGAAATGAGATCCTCTGCTAGACTAAGCATTTGAGAACTAGAGCTAGGCCTGTGAGAGGGGGTCTTAGCAGGTACAGATTTGGTAGATTTTGCTGCTTTAGCCCTGGCAAAAGCCTCAACTGACATGGATGCAGGGGGCCTAGCAGCTCTACGTGCAGGAGTAGAAATATCTAAAGGGATAGTATCAGATAAATCCTGTGAACCTGCAAGAGCAGGTGGGATTTCAGTAGCAGATTCAGCCATACTGGATGAGGCCTCGGTCAGAGGTAAGCTTTCGGCCGAAGGAAGAACCGTGGACTCTGTTTCAGCCGAAACAGAGACGCTCGTGGTTGGCTTAACCGCGGTTTCGGCCAAAACAGTGGCCCGCGAGTGTCGGTCCTTTTCCTTTCGCTTTTTAGTTATTTGCGTAGTCGGAGGATCCGACGGCATAATGTAAGCAAAAGCGGAGCCGAAAAACTCCTCAGCAAATTCCGACCGACGTCTAAGCGTTCGTCGGTTGAAAGAAGCACAGGCTAGACAAGCTGCTACATCGTGGTCTGGGCCTAAACAAGGTAGGCAGTAAGAGTGGAAATCTTTATGAGGTATTTGTTTCCCACAAGTTAAACAGTTATTCACTTTTTCTGACATCGGCTGAGGCAAGAAAGAGTCCCCAACGGGGTACTTAGCTTTTTAGAAGTCTTCGGTAGTAGAAATCTCTGGTTCTGACCGACCGGCACTTGCGAACAGCTTCTGCTTCGGGTGCCACGCGGCAAGAAAGACTGAGGAAAATGGCGTTGGCTGATACCTTTATACCCGAATAACTGCAGCTATGACGTCGGGTGGAGTGCGACATCAGCCGAGGCCAGACCCAGACCCAGACTTTGGAATCCGGCCGACCGAAGGGCTGCCTGACAGGACAACCCATTTGTAAGGACTGCAGATGCATACTTAAAGGACATCATAGAAAGATTTCTTCACTACTGGAGACACACGATGGTTAAAGGCTAGATTACTGTGTCCATAACTGGGTCAATTCTAATGGGTATGTTGTCAACATGACAGTTATCAGGGGGTGGATAATTTCCTCATGGATTCCATTATGCATTTCTTGTCATTTAGCTTTAGTTCATGGCTCTGTCAGTCATTTAGCTTTAGTTCATGGCTCTGTCACCAGCTGTTTGTCTGCGTGTGGAAATCAATGACCACTCCAAATTTGCAATCATCTACAAATGTAGTCAGCTTTGACTTCAGAGACATGCCAAAAAGGACTAGTCCAAGGACAGATCCCAGAGGGACTCCACTTGTGACTGACCTGTTCATGGAGGTAAACACCCCAGTTCTAACTTCATGAGTCCTGTCTGTGAGCCAGTTGGCTATCCACCAGGTGATATACAGCTTTGTACCCAACCTTGAATTTGTCAACACCTTGGCCAGGTGATGGCAGGCAGTGTGAACCATTTTGCCCTCATTCATCACATTGGTGACCTTCAAAGAAGTCCACCAGGTTGAATAGGCATGTCCTGCCCTTGACAAAACCAAGCTGGGTTGGGTCCAGTGTCTGAAGGTTTACTACATCACTATTGATCATTTCCATGATCACTCTTTAGATGGGTTTACATAAAAGACTAGCGAGACTTATGGGTCTGTAGTTTCCAGGGCCTGTAGATGGGCCACCTTTGTGCAGAGGTATGACTGTTGCTATTCTGCATTTATGAGGCACAAAGCCTGTTTGGAGGCTACAGTTGAACAGCAATTACAGAGGGCCTGATAGGTCCTGTTTTGTGCTATACCTTGGGATATTGTCTGGTTCCATTGATGCAGTGTTCTTGGTCTGAGTGTTGTTACACCAGATGCATGTATGCTACCTGTTCAGCTTATGCACACACACTGCATACATAGGTGTTTGACAACATTAATAGCAAGTATATCATTTGTACCAGTGTGGATTGTGCCACAGATAAATGCCATACACACAAAGCAAATAGCCTGTATTGACCATCACATACAGTGTCCCACCTAGCACTTCCTGCAGACAGGACAGTAGCAGGACAGTGTGCATAGCTACCCTCAGAGTGTTGCTGTATCATAATAGTATTCAAGTGTGTGCAGGCTCATCTATCATCATGTTATATCAGAAGCATAGGATTAGTGGTGTTATTCTGATATTGTCCATGATTATGGTTGGTTCTTGTAATGTTTGCCACAATCTTTTACTTGTTGCCACCTTGCTGGAGACCTCCGCTGAGAGTACACTCATTCAGGTATATCATTTTGTACAGCTTCCCAATATTTACCCTATTCCAATTGTACATTAGATCCCAGAGAGATGTCCTCTGCATTATTCATGTAAGGATGCTTATTTTACACATTCTCCGTGTGTGTGAAAAATTCACCGTACAATCCATAATGTACCCATATAGATTTGCACTTTGTTGCTGCAATAACCATCTTCCATTGCATTGCCCTGCTCTGCTGTACATACAGAGTTTCACCTGTACTCTTTCCCTGTGTTCATTTCTACAATTAATCTGTCTGTATTCAATACATACTCTTCCCCTAGGTGATCATTTTACATGGCAGTTTCATGTCCTGTTACAGACCATTAACACAGCTTCAATACAGAATGCCAGAATAATCTACACTGTCCTGTACTGTGTTTGGACCATATACTTCACATTCTTACCTCTCAACCTGCCCAGATATTCTCCAGGATGTCCAGATGTTTTCTAGTGTCAGATCACTGGGACAACTTGCCTCTCAACTGACCTGATCTGTGCAGAATGCACACATTTAGTCTCATTTTTGTGATCTTTTCCTCATGACATATTTTGCCCTGGCATGGTATTGCAGAGTGCAGTCAGAAACTGATTACATTTGAGTTTCAAACTTCATGCTTAGAAATGTTTATGCTAATGTACAACCTATATAGTCTATCTTTGTCAATACAATACTAAAAAATCTGTCCCTATTTCTGGCCATTTATTCCTCATTATGGCTTTATCCACATTTGTCATTCTACAAAGTTGAGTGTTACACTCCAACATATTTCTATGCGACATCTATGCCAGATATGACCTTACGACTGGTTGTCATATCATTAAGTTGGCCTCTATACAGATGTGCTTCACTAACAAAGTTACAGCTATTTGTAAAACCCCTGGCAGCATTGCATGCAAATCCACACTCCATAGGTGCACTTCCTTACACGGAATTGCTATCCACATTCACTGGCAAGCTTTTGCTTATGCAAAGCCCTGGTGATCTTTGTGATATTCTGTGCACCGCAGATGCTCTCTCCTTTACACGGAATTGCTATCAGTGTTCGCTTATGAATGAACTGTTGTGAGCCATAAACCACAGCTTAGGTATGAAGCACCTTAGTAATATGCATTGTGCACTGCACACAGTCACACAAACATGTAAACTCTGCAGGCTCTGCACAAAGCCTACACGGAGTTTACTGAAATCCTGTGGTCTGTTATACAACTCCAAATACATCCTCCAATTCAGTTTCTAAGAAAGAAGAAAGCAAAGACCAAAATTAGCGTATGAACAAAAAAGGGAAAAACACTGAACAGAAATCTTCTCAACTGACCAAAAATCCACTTTATTGTGATAAAACAATAATACTAGGAACCAAATAAAATGAAGCTCTTTTCATTTAGCACCTTGGCCAAACTTCTTCAGATACAAAACAAATGGAGATGCACTCTTATAAATCACTACAAATTAAACTCAATTAAACATGTGATCAAAACCGATTAACTTTTAAAAAGACACTAACCACCTTTGTAGAACTCAGCTACAAGTGCATCATATATGCTATCTATACATGTGTGACAGTGTGAGCAAAGTGTAAAAGCATACAATATCTATAAAACAAAATATATACATATATTGGTTAAAATTGGGTCGTGTGTCATATTTATAGCAGCAAGTAACATAATTAGAACTAACCCACAATTACATGACCCAATTGACTAAAATTATTGTTGTTAAAAGCAGGAACCAAAATAAGCTACAAGTACAGTCATTTTCAGAGTTTCTCTTCAGTACTGTGTTTGCAAAAAAGGGAAACGTACTTGATCTTAAGAAGGATCTTATGGTTGAAAGATTCCATTTTTCATAGGTTCATAGGTTCATACTAGGCTATCTGCCCGAGGGCATTTACAAGCCTAGCCCATAGTTTTGTGGCTTACGCCACCCCTTTAGTATGGGGAACTATACCCATTATTTTGCTGTGCCTCTGTTGAGCAGTGACACTGAGGTTTAAAATCCCACTGTCAGTCCCGAACCCAGTACCTTGGAAACAGTAGTCTGCATGACATACCACTAAGCCATGACTCTTATAAAATAAATTCCCACTGCCAGTCTCGAACCCAGGACCTTGGTAACATTAGTCTGTATGACCTACCACTAAGCCATGACAGCCATTTTCAAAACCCCCAACAAGAGATATTTTATTATTTATTTTTATTTTACATTTGTTGACCGGGCTAGTCCAACTGGATCATTGTCCATTTTCAGTGGAGGCCCGGGGAGAAAAGCTCCACAGATTAAAGCATGTTTATAGAAATACATGTAAAAAAACACTTATGATATAGGCAAAGAGCAATAATACAAGGAAATTAGTTCAGGTCAGGTAATGCTATTCTAATAACAAATAGATAATACTAACTATGTAATACAAATTATGTAATTAAAACATGAAAATAAAAATAATAATTTTTTTTTTTTTTGTAGTAACAGTAGAATCATAATGTTATTTATGATTTGAGAGAGAGAGATTGGAGTGTTAAATAAAATGCAAATATAGTTGAAAGATGAAAGTAGGTTAGTCTGGATTGGTACAAGAGCAGAGCCAGAAGTTATTCAGATGTGAAAGAAGTTGCTTCTTAAAGAAAGGAAAAGTGGCTAGAGAGGAGATATGTAAGGGAAGGTTATTCTATATTTTGCCAACTGAGTTGGAGAAAAGGCAGTTCCCTGCAGAGTTTGAAATTCTGGTCATGTTAACTTGTAGCTTTTGGGAGGAGCGTAGTTGTTTTAAATTATTATAGGGAGTCAAGAGGTTGCTAAGAGCAGGTGTTTTTGATGGTTGATATAAAATTTTATGTGCTATTAAGAGTTGTTGATAGATAATCTTGTTGGGAAGTTCCAGCCAGTGTAGAAGTTTTAAGTTTATGCAGTGGTGAGTTCTATATTGAGATGCAGTGGCAAATCGAGCTATGTTGTGGTAGGATGTAGACAGTTTTCTAAGGTTACCTTTAGATAGATTAGTGTAGATCGAGGATGCATACAGAAGGGTAGAGATAAGATGTGATTGTGCTAAGGTAGTCCGTGCCTTGGGTGTAAGGAATGGTTTTATTCTGTATAGTGAACCAATCTTTTATTAACTGTTTTATTGTGTTATTAATGTGGTGGTCAAAGCTAAGATTATTATCAATAGTAACACCAAGCAGTTTTGTAGTGGAGTCGGGAGTAATGTGAGAGTTATCACTTGCAGTGATAGTAAAATGTAGTTGGGTAGATTTGTGTGTAGGCGAAAAAAGTAATAGTTTTGTTTTCTTGGGGTTAAGGAGAAGACATCTTTTAGAGAACCATTGTTCAATGGTTGAAAAGGTTGCTTGTGTAAGGGATTGGAGTTCTGGTTGAGAGGAGGCTGTACAGATTAAAGTGGAGTCATCTGCATATTGTATGCAGGTAGTGTTTTGGATAGATGATTGGAGATCATTAATAAAGATGGAGAATAAAAGTGGGCCTAGTATAGATCCCTGTGGTACTCCTAATGAGATAGGTAATAGAGTAGATAGAGAATTTTTCCAGAGTACTGCTTGATGTCGATCTTCTAGATATGATGAGAACCAGGTTAAAGAAGAGTCATCCAAGGCAAGGGATTTCAGTATGTGGAGAAGTGTATGGTTTACCATATCGAAGGCTTTTGACAGGTCTAGAAATAGAGAAGAGGTTAGTTTGTTGTTATTACGGTTACAGTTGATGGTATTGGTGAAAGAGTAGTGCAGTGGTAGTACTATGTGAAGGCCTAAATCCATGTTGGGTGTCAGCTAGTAGATTGTTAAGGAGGAGATAGTTTAATAGTTGTTTATGTATACATTTTTCCATAATTTTTGCTAGAGGAGATAACAGTGCAATTGGGCGAAAGTTAGAAAGGTCAGTAGATTTGCCTCCTTTGTGTAAGGGTATGATGTGTGATATTTTCCAAATTGCTGGGAAAGTACTTTCTTTTATGGATCTGTTTATTAGAATAGAGACAGGATAGGCAATAGCTTTAGCTGCTACTTGCAGGAATTCAGCAGGAAGCTTGTCTGCTGAGGGGGTAGTGGGTTTAAGTTTGTGTAATAGAGATTGTATATAAGAGGTGGGTATGGGTTGTAATTGAAGGAGAGGAAGAGAGTCATTGAAGCTACTTAAGAGCAGTTGAGAGGTATCAGGAGATAGGTGGTTAGCAAGACTTTGTATGGATGAAGTAAAGAAAGTATTGAAATTATTGGCTATTAAAGTGGGATCTTCGGGGTCTACGTCCTGGGGATTGGGTGTGACTAATTTGCCTGGGGTAATTAGATTGTTAATAGTAGACCAAAATTTTTTTGGTTCTTTATTGGTGGATTGTTGTAGTTCAAAGTAAAAATTCTTTTTATCTGTTATGATAGCTTTTTTGGTACTGTTTCTGAGCTCTCTAAAGGTTTGATGATCTGTTGGGTTTCTAGAGGAATGCCATTTATTCCAAGATTTATTACTGAGAATAATTTTATGCTTAGTATTGGAGGTTAGCCAGGGTGCTGTCTTAGTCTTTGTTCTAATAGTGCGACTTGGGGCATGTTGATTTAGGATTGCAAGGAATGCTGAATTGAAGTATTCAACGGCTTTGTTAAGTGTGAGGTGTTTTAGAGGGGTCCAGTTATATTGTGAAAGTTCTGTTTGAAACTGTTCAGGAATAAAATTTTTTTTGGAGTATAGTGTTTTGTGAGTGGTAGGAAAGTTTAGGTTAGTTTTGGCTCTGACTACGTAAATGAGGGAGTGATCGCTAATGTCGTCAGGAAGGATGCCAGTTTGGTAGTTTTGTAGGGGGGAGTTAGTAAGGATCCAGTCCAAGGTGGTTTCTTTTTTGCTTTTTTTGTTGGTTCTGGTCGGACTATTAATGAGTTGTTTAAAACCATTAAGGTTTATATGAGAGGTAGGGTTAATATTGCTACATGATATCCAATCAATGTTAAAGTCCCCAAGAAATAGTGTTTCTTGAGGAAGTTTGTTAGAGATTTGTTCTAGAATGTGTTCTAGGGTAGGGATGTTATTACCTGGGGGGATATATGCACAGATGATGTTTATTGCTTTACTATTGTTGATTTGTATTTTGAGCAAATTATTTCAGCATTGTAGTTTTGGGAGAAGGAAAGGTCAAGAAGAGTAAGTTTTAGGTTAGTTCTATATATAATTGCTACTCCTCCACCTTTCTTGGTGGAGCGATCAAGTCTTACAATGCTATAACCAGGTGGGGTAATCTCAATGTCTTTAATTGCAGGTTTTAGCCAGGTTTCTGTTAAGCATAAGATGTCAAAGTTGTGTATTTCAAGTAGGGCATGGAGTTGACTAATTTTGTTACAGATGCTACGTATATTGAGGTGGGCTATGGATAGTCGGTTAGTGGGTTTGGAGGAAGAGGGAGAGAAGGGTTTGTTATGATTTTTATGTGTTGTGGTTTTATTATTTTCTGGGCCTGGGTTGGGGTGTATGTCGCCATCTTGTAGTAGAAGGAGTACTGTAGCATATCTTTCTGGTTTAAATTTTTGGAAAGTTTCAATAATTTTTTTTGTTTTTGATTTAAGTAGTTTATAGTGTAGTGGCCTATGGTATTTGGGAAGAATGTATGTAGTTTCTGAAGAGGTATGTAAGAAGGAAGAGGATTGGGATGTTGTGTCTGTAGAGGTATGTTTTGAAGGAAGTGAGATAGAAACAGTTAGAGTGTTCGTAGGATGTTAGGAAGTAAGAAGTCATAATTTAGGAAAGTAGTAAGAAGGAGATAGTTATTTTCAGTTGTGACTGGAAGATAGTCATAGTCATGGTGATGTAGTAGGTGTTTTGCTAAGAAGTAGGGGTGGGTGTGGGATAGTTTAGTTTGATTATAGGTAGGAGTGGGAGTGGTTTAGGGTCGTTGCGTGCGAAGCGGGGCCAGCAGAAGTAGGCTGAAGACAATCAGTGAGGAGGAAGACTCCGTAGGTGTAGGTCGTTCTAAAGGTAGAGGAAGGTGAGCAATAATAAGAGGTTAAAAGGTATAAATGCAGGGGAAACTGGAGATGATAGTTATAAGGATGTCTTAGGACAGTAAGAGATAATATATATGAGCCCGAATAAAGGCTGGGACCAGAGGTACTGGGGGCAAAGATGCAGGGGTAGGTTAGAAGAGAGAGTGTTGAAAGGTAGTGATTTAGAAAGATAAAGTATGAGGACGCCACCTAGTGGGCAGCAGGTATATAGCAGGGGATAGGTAACCTGCAAGGGGAGAAGGTCTAGGCAGGGAGAAGGATTGAGTATAGAGGGCCAAGTGGGTAGTATACAGAATGGTGGGAGTAGTGGGGGGGGGGGGTCCGGCTGCTGGCTAGGCTACCTGAGATTCAACTGAAGTTTTAACAGTAATCTATGAAGTACAGTATCAATACGTACATTCAAAGCCTTTCCCAAGGAAAGGTAACACTTGTAGTTGAAGGGTAAGTGTCTTAGTCTACACTACTGTTCAAAAGGACCTGGCTGGTGTTATTCAGGTGTTTGGTGTTGGACCAAGCTGGAACACAGTGCTGGTAGGATAGAAAGAGAGAGAAAAGAAGTAAATCACAGTGTAAGTTCAATAGGAAGTAGGTGTAGGTATAAAGCAGACTCAGATGCATATACAAATACAGTAAACAGTAAGTTACAGTACAGTCTAGTATTCTTCACTCTATAAACATCAAAAGTATTAAGAATCAGAGCAGTAAAAACAACACAGTCTAGTATTCATCGCTCTAAAAATATCAAAAGCATTACAAGTCAGGGCAGTAATAACAGTGTGAGCAATGACCTGTTACAAGGTAAGAGAGCATGGCCAGGGTATTTCGTAGTATTGGCGGCTCAGGTGGAACATTCCAAGTAGAAACAAATTAACCTACTGAGGGTGTAGTGAGAGCTAGGTACATCCCCTACAATCCATAAGCACAATGCATTAAAAGCCTCAGCGTTTAGAACATATATGGGGACAGTAGTCAAGTTAATTGCTTTAGCTAACAGTTTAACCGCTAGACATGCCCAAAAACATAGGAATATCCTCAAGTAGCATAGTAAATCACAGATTAAATGCTAACTGAAGTCCCAAATACCGGATAAGTTAAAAACATAGGGCTAATTACTTCCATTAGAAGCCTCAAGCAAGCCGCTCAGATAGTGGGAGCCATGAGAAGTACAAGCGCGTACAGCGCTCAGTCCGTAGCTGCCTCTGTTTAAACAGTAAAGCTGTGTCCCATTAAATTTAAATAGAAGCCCCAAGCAGTCTTCTCAGATAGTGGGAGCTTTATGAATTACAAGCGCATACAGCGCTCAGTCCGTGGCTGCATCTGACTAGAAAGTAAAGCTGTGTCCCATTAAAGTAATTAAAAGCCCTAAGCAAACCGCTCAGATAGTAGGAGCTTTAAGAACTACAAGCGCTTACAGCGCTCAGTCCGTGGCTGCATCTAGTTAAAAAGTAAAGCTGTGTCCCATTAAATTAAATATGAGAGCAGTGAAAACACTATTTGTAGCCCCTAACAGTACATAAGTATTAACATAGCATTAAGATCAACAAACGTGTATAGCGCTCCATTAGAGGGAGCGTTTGGATCAAAATTAAAGCTGTACCGTATAAAATAGCTTTGTTAGCAGTCAAACGCTAAATGTAGCCTCAAAACAGTACATCATTGGAATCATAGGGTTGGTCACATATATAACGAGGTCCTCACACACCACTCTGATAGTGGAAGTATTTGCAACCACAGGCTAGAGTTTTTATAACATAAGAAGATCAAAATACTAGCGAAAACAACAAATTAAGCACAACAGTACATTAAATATAAACCTAACATTCATAACAACTACTACAAGCCGTTTGTACGGCGTTTCAATACTGAATATAATCGCATCACGAAACCAGGATTAAAAAACCAAGGACGTGTACCACATATCAATAAACTCTAGATAGAACAGATATCAGTGTGGATCCTATGGATACACTAAGTTCCGCAAAATACAAGCCACGTGTGCGACACCTACAACGTAGCAGCATATGTTGAAAATAAAATAAAAAGCAGTAAGACTACCATAGTACATCAGATTTCATCCTAGGCACCGACAGTGGCATAATAGATCTTACATTTAGACTTTACAATAGTTGTCACACTTACTTTATTGCACACACAGGAGCGGAGCTCACAGCAGCCAGGTGGGATAAGGGTGGAAGAAAGATGGCGTCGCTATAAAATAGGGTATATTTATAAGGTGAGTTGGAGTGTTGGGGAAAAGAGATAATAGCGGGAAGGGGCAAAAACCACGAGACTAAGCTAAAGAGGACAGGCAAATGACATCAATACCTGTGTAGGAAGGAGGGATCTAGTGAGCTGAGATAGTAGAGTATGTGGGAGGGTGAAGGGAAGGTAGGGGATATAGAACGGAAAGAAGACAAGAATATGGGACCGCAGTAATGGTAAGTGTACAGGTGTAGGAGATAAGGAGAAGTACAGCAACCGAGAGAGAACACAGTAGGTAATGCAGGTAACAGAATGAACAGGACAGGTGAGTATGAGACAAGACAGCAGAAGTAGGCTGAAGACAATCAGTGAGGAGGAAGACTCTGTATGTCGTTCTAAAGGTAGAGGAAGGTGGGCAATAATAAGAGGTTAAAAGGTATAAATGCAGGGGAAACTGGAGATGATAGTTATAAGGATGTCTTAGGACAGTAAGAGATAATATATATGAGCCCGAATAAAGGCTGGGACCAGAGGTACTGGGGGCAAAGATGCAGGGGTAGGTTAGAAGAGAGAGTGTTGAAAGGTAGTGATTTAGAAAGATAAAGTATGAGGACGCCACCTAGTGGGCAGCAGGTATATAGCAGGGGATAGGTAACCTGCAAGGGGAGAAGGTCTAGGCAGGGAGAAGGATTGAGTATAGAGGGCCAAGTGGGTAGTATACAGAATGGTGGGAGTAGTGGGGGGGGGGTCCGGCTGCTGGCTAGGCTACCTGAGATTCAACTGAAGTTTTAACAGTAATCTATGAGGTACAGTATCAATACGTACATTCAAAGCCTTTCCCAAGGAAAGGTAACACTTGTAGTTGAAGGGTAAGTGTCTTAGTCTACACTACTGTTCAAAAGGACCTGGCTGGTGTTATTCAGGTGTTTGGTGTTGGACCAAGCTGGAACACAGTGATTCAAAGCCTTTCCCAAGGAAAGGTAACACTTGTAGTTGAAGGGTAAGTGTCTTAGTCTACACTACTGTTCAAAAGGACCTGGCTGGTGTTATTCAGGTGTTTGGTGTTGGACCAAGCTGGAACACAGTGATTCAAAGCCTTTCCCAAGGAAAGGTAATACTTGTAGTTGAAGGGTAAGTGTCTTAGTCTACACTACTGTTCAAAAGGACCTGGCTGGTGTTATTCAGGTGTTTGGTGTTGGACCAAGCTGGAACACAGTGATTCAAAGCCTTTCCCAAGGAAAGGTAACACTTGTAGTTGAAGGGTAAGTGTCTTAGTCTACACTACTGTTCAAAAGGACCTGGCTGGTGTTATTCAGGTGTTTGGTGTTGGACCAAGCTGGAAGTCTTGTCCATTCCATACTGATGAAAGTTAACATCTGCACAGCAAAGAGAATGGCAATCACCTGGTTTGGGGGGGGGGTCAAGCAAGCCAAACTTATTTGGGAGCAGAAGACCAAGTGTTCAGAAGTGAGGGAAGTAATAGACGGAATAACTTAAATGGAAAAAATGAAATTACACCCATACTTCTCAAAATAAAATCTGTAGCTTGGGTTCATTTTCAGATGCAACTGTAACTTGTGTGTGTTACAAGAGAGCTGCTGAATTATATAGCAATAAGAGCAAATTTTGGGACAATTTTAGATGCCAGTTGTAGTCCTGAAAGTAAAGGAGGAGCTCCCACCTATCTAGCTCCATTTGGTTATGTTCAACAATGTAACCAAATACAAATATAATTAATACCTTCAAATCCAGTCGAACATAAGCAAGCCTATAACATCTCTGTAGGTATTTATCAAGCTTTTCAAGATGTAAATAACACCACCTGTTAAATATTACAAAACAAGAAAGTTAACCATCTTTAACATTATGTAATGTTAATTATAAAGGAAACAAAAAAAATCCATCCCAAGGCAATAGATACATAATCACATCAGATTAACCAAAAAAAAAAAAACCCTCTCAGATGGTGTAGAAATGTAATAATCCCTCCTGCTATTTTCGGTGACGTTTGCTTTCTTCTTCCAGTCCTTTAGCTGAGGGTAGGCAACCTTCCAGTGGTGCATGTTCTGGTATCACCCACCAGAATGGGACAGCATCTAGCCTTGGCAACCACCAGTTTGTTCCAACCATAGAGCAAGCATGATCATCCAGATAAGAAAATAAGCACAAAAACAAGCATATAACACTATATAAATTTAAACATGCCCAAGTGGCTGGGAACTACAAAAGAAGCTGCTGGAATGAGGAGCCATTAAACTGCAGGGGTGGGGGGACTAGAAGGATAAAATACCCATTGAGGATATTCTGTGGCTCACAAATTCAGAAGCAAATACTACGCTAGCTGCCCTTGAGGGCCATTTTAAACTTGGCCATTTTCCCTTCTTATGCTTGAAATAACCTATCCCTGTGGGTTATAAGATTGGCCTTACCCATCTCATGTTCAGTAATTATATATTACCCCTAATAAGAATAACCAATGTCATAGCATACATAATTTGACAGGACTCATGCATGGGATAAAGCATTTAAGAGCTGACTCTATCCATTACTAGTACAGGGAGCAGTCCTGGGGTAAATTTTCCCTTTACCATCCATATATTTATGTTGTGCTTGACAACAGACAGGGATTTTTTTTTTTTTTTTTTTTTTTTAAGTAGAAGAGAAGTCTGTTCCATACCAGCAATATTCTCTGTGGAATATACATGTCCCGCCAAACCAACCATTCTGTTGATGTCACAGAAGGGGGTTCAATCCCTAGATCAAGTAGTTCTGATGACATTTGACTTGCCAATACACAGTAAATTCATCAGTAATTGGGTGGAGGATGCTTTGTATGCCAGACACAGGTCACCTCTTATCCCAACAAGCCACTAGTAAGATTGCCAAGGATTCCTACAATGCCTGGAACTGTGAAGGCACCAACAGGATTGTTTGTGGTCACCAGGAGACAAAACAATGAGCTTAGTCTTCTGTCAGTTTTGCAATCTGGCACAGAAATGGAGGAAGCAGTGAAAAGGTGTAAAGGAATCTCCTCTGCCATGAGAGGGAGAACACAGCCAGCAGCAACTTACCCCTTGTCCCCACTCCACAAAGGGGAGGATTATACTCTCCTACAGGGTGTAGTAGTCCATTTTTAGGGTCTACAACTCCTGGAAGACTAGCCAGATGAGACAGTTGAACTTTTGACTCTAGAAGACTGTAGGAGGGGCTTAGGAAGCTTACCAGTATACAAAGCCTCCCCTGTGAACAGCTGAAAGGCCAACACTTCTACTATATCCAATGATGCATCAGCAAAGCCCTTCTGCAAAAGGGGACGAATATGTGCTGTCCTATTTGTCTATGTACCATAGGATAGCCTCATTGCTGGACTAGATTACGAGTGGCTCAGATCTCAACTCTTCCACAGTCATTACATCAAGAAACACTGTGGCTCAGCTTGGTTATACAGTGCCCCAATTCTGGAAGGCTCCACTTTTTTTAACTGAAGAGAAGCCATGGTAAGCTCCTTACCTCACTAATAAAGCACCCATTTTCAAGCTCTATGAAGGATTTAGCTAAGGAAGGGAAGTTCAAAGAATGTGTTTGGGATTGTCCCCAACTCCAGAGCACTTATAAAAGCATCTTATGACAGTGTGATTCAGGAATGTAAAGTGCCACTACAGCTTCAAAGTCCACTACATCAGCATCAATCCCAGATATATAAAAAGCAATGTGAAGGTTGTGGCTACAGCTTAGCTAGAAGGACTAGGATCCAAGCCACAACCCTCCAACATTATACTCAACCACTCTGCCAAAGTCATGCTCTTTTCGATCCTCTTAGCAGCTAGCAATGACAGACACAGTGAATGTAAACCTCCAAATAATATCAGCTAGTTTAAGACCATCAAGACTTACAAACACAGAGCCCAACAAAAGGATGACAGAAAGGAATCCCTTGACAGGACTACCAGTAGCCAGGATTCTAGGTAGGGAGACCTGCAGAGGTCCTTCTCCAATAAGTTCCTGTAATCACGGCTGCACAGGTTTAAAAAAAAAAAAAAAAAAGAACACAGCATCCATGAGACCTGACAACATCCCAGGCTGCATTCTATATGAACTACAGAATGAATTGGCACCCCACTAAGCACCATGTTCAATCATAGCCTCACACTTCAGGCTTTGTGCCCACTGAATGGTGCACAGTGACAGTTATCCCACTCCTCAAAGAGGGAGCCACCACAGACCCCAGGAACTACTGCCCCATTAGCTTAACAAGCCTGGTCTGCAAGGCCATGGAACTTATAAACAAAGACATTGGTAATCTCTAAACTCTGGACCGCACCCAGTTCAGGTTTGTAAAAGGCAAATCATGTCTCCTAAATCTGAAGGACTTTGAAGTAGTCACCAAACCCATAGATGAGGGTAAGGTGGTTCACACAGCCTATGTAGATCTCACTAGGACTTCTGACACGATCCCCCACTCTGGAATTATAGATAAACCACTAAACTAGGTATAAATCCCTATGTCACAAGATGGGTTGCCAACTGGCTCACTGTCAGAACCCATACTGTGAAAGCAGACTCCAAATCCAACTTCAGACCAATGACAAGTGGAGTACCACAGGGTTCAGTCCTGGGTCCTCTCCTGTTTGGCATCTACTTTTCTGAAGTACAAGCTAACACAGAAGGTCTTTAACAAAGTTCACAGATGACTGCAAACTAGGAGCCATAATCAAAACTCCTAATGATGTGGACATCCAAAAGGGCCTCACTGAGACAGATGCCTGGTGTCAAAGCCATGGCTTCAAGCTCAATGCCAAAACGTGCACTGTCATTCCCTTTGGTAAAAACTCTGTACCCATGAGCTACCACATAGGTGGTAGCCTACTTAACACCAAAAATGTGATGAGACCTTGAAGCACAGGTGGACAGTAGTCTCTCCTTTGATAATCACATCACCACAGTAGTCAGGAAATCCTTCTACATGGCACAACTCATCACAAAAGGTTTCTCATCCAGGAAAAAAAGTGGTCATTGTTCCCCCTCTACTCACCACTCATTAAACCCATTACAGAGTACAATGCCCATTTTGGTATGTACCTCACAAAACATCTACAACTGGAAAAGCCAGAGAAAGTACCTCACAAAGAGGATTACTGGCCTCAAACAGATGCCCTCAGTCTCAAAAAACTCCAGCTTTACTCTGTTGCATATCGCCTACTCAGAGGCGATCACTGCATAACATACAAAACAGTGTTAAACCCAGAGCTGTTGGACTTGTTCCACTTAAAAAAAATCCCAATCCCTCTGAGCTACATGCTCTAGGGACCTAAGCCTTGTCACCATAATAAACAGAACACAGCTGGAGGGATAGATTCCTGTCTCAGAGACTTCCCATACCCTGGAACAAACTACCTATCTACATCAAACAAAGCTCCTCATTAGCACTCAAAATCTTGATGACTGGATGGGAAATAGGAAATTCACCCCGGGGATCACCTCTGTGACTCTGCTTGACAGAGGCACAGGAAAAAAATTTTCTTGGGTGGCAAAAACCAGGGTACCTTTTTGGCTAGGCTTATATAGGCCCTAGGGCCAATAGCCTAGTACCTACCTACCTATAATTTCCACCACTCTTGGTAAACATAGTGAATGCACAGGAGAAAACAGCATTTTATATTTAAAATGATGCCATTCAAAACAAACAAAGATCCTTCTGTGCAGACCCCAGATACTGTTGTGAAAAAAAAAATGCCCACCACATCCATCCAGATGTCCAGCAACAGCAGTGGCATACTCCTAGAAAATCAGCATATAAATGGAGGTTTTCATGGCTGCCAATGTCCAGTACATAACAGAAACATCCTGTCCTCTTCTCCAAAGTAGAAAACATTGTAGGTAAAACCCACAACTGCGTTCCAAGGAGGAAGAATCTCAGCCACTTTGAAGATTACAGTCTGGGTTACTCCCAATAACCCTGCAGATGTTTACATTACATTTACCTAATGGCAGATGGAGGCAATATGTTTAGCTTGTCTGTCATTTAACTCATTCACTCCGCAGCAGCTCAGAAAATGCTGCCTGCTTACTTCCACCATAGGAACAACAGTGCAGCCTGAGCTTATTTTCAGATAATCCATTTGTAATACCATACACAAAACACATGATCACAACTCTAAGCATAAGAGCTAGACTAAAAATGTAAATGCAAAAGTTGTTCAGCAGACACTGACTTTTCTAATAGTGCGTATTTAAGTCATTAAATATCTGCCACAGAATGCTGATATTAAGCATATTTTTTACCATTTTGGTAAAACAAATCACAATATCTTGGTGAATGTACCACATAGACCCATAAATTTGTAATTAATTTATTTGTAGGAATGTCAGCTTTAAAATAATACCTTGACCATTATTGTGTGATGCTCCATTACAGAGATATTCACAGAAAATATTATATTTCTCAGAATTTAGGCTACACATCAGTGTACAAGTTGTGTGGCTCAATGTCAGCTTCAGAATGATGCATCGTGTGCATCACCACCATGCTCCCTTGCAAAGATATGGCCATAATGATGAGAAATGTTGCAAAAGTATAATTTTCATAATCCTACACGACTAAAACGGATATCTGTGAATGTGTACTGCATACTGACACTGGTCAGTTAGCAAGTTGTAAGGAGTAAGACTGTCTTCAAAATGAGGTATTACTTGGGAGAATGACACGCTCCCTTGCAAAGTTATTTACCAAAATATGAAAAAAAAATCCTAATTTCCGTAAGCTAAGTTTTAAACAAACTTTGATATCTGTACATGTGTACAGCATACAGTTTACCATACTGTAACTATTAATACTGTCTTCAAAATGAGGTATTACTGAGCACATTGACATGCTCCCTTGCAAAGTCATTTACCAAAATATGAAAAAAATCATAATTTTCATAACCTTAGTCCTAAACAAACTGATATCTGCACATGTGTACAGCATGCATACAGACAGTTCTTTTATCATGTTGTAAGAACTAACGCAGTCTTCAAAATTAGGTATTACCTGGCACAATTACATGCTCCCTAGCAAAGTTATTTACCAAAATATGAAAAAGTTATTTACCAAAATATGAATATAATTTCCATAACCCAAGTCCTAAACAAACTGATGTGTACAGCATACAATTATTTTATCATGTTGTAAGGACTGACACTGTCTTCAAAATGAGGTATCACGCTCACTAGCAAAGTTACCTAAATATGAAAAAAAATCATAACTTCCATAACTAAAGTCCTAAACAAACTGTGATATCTGCACATGTGTACAGCATACAGACACCATTATTTACCATGTTGTACATACTGAAACAGTCCTCAAAATGAGGGATTACTTTGCACATTGCCATGCTCCCTAGCAAAGTTATTTACCAACATATGAAAAAAAATATCTTTTCATAACCTTAGTCCTAAAGAAACTGATATCTGTACAAGTGTAGAGCATACAGACAGTTATTTTATTATGTTGCAAGTACAAATACAGTCTTCAAAATGAGGGATAACTATGCTAGGGAACATGTCAATGTGCTTATTTACCAAAAATGAAAGAAAAAAATAGGAGGGGTGGGGTTATGTACGACTCCACATAGACAGAAACCAAAATCTGGCATGTGCATTCTAAAATGTGATAACGACTTTTAGTAATGTGAATAACAGGGGCAGCTGCTGAGAGTTTTACCTGACAAGTGATGAGTCAATGTTATACTCTTGACTGCACATGTTGTAAATTAATAAGGTGATAATGACTTACATTCCATTACTGCAATGCTCTGCATGCTCAGATTACCTGGTACAGTTGTTATATAACACTGACTCATTACCATGTGTTAGAAGACCAGAGCAATTCAGTAAAAATAGTATAGCGCTTGTATACCCTTCCTCCCATTAAAAATTCCATGCATGACTGACACAGCCAGGAACATTGTCCAAAATATATGGTTGCTCCAGGCTGGTACTTTTGTGCAATGAAGAACATTTGTATCACTGAGCCAACCACTGAGTATAATCATAAACAGAAATAACAAAGTCAGAAATATGTAAATTAACTAGCTGATCCATTTAAGAATTACTCCAAAAGTAGTAAATTTTCTCTCGTCTAACCAACCCTCTAGTTAGAATAAGACAGCAGTGAAAAAAGCAGAAATATTGTCCAAAATATTGGCTGAGTTATGTAAATAAATATTGTAGCACACTCTTGTGTCTGTAAATACATATGTTTGTTATCATATCCTTGTATCTGAAAATGTTTTGTCAGCATCTTATGAACATGTCTTTATGTGATGCTAATTACCTGGGCTATGCCTGCAAATGGTCTATTGAAATCCGTGCACTAGCCTAGTAAACAAGTAAATTAATAAATACAATGGCCAAATGGATTATCCAATTATGCAAAAGCTTTTCCCTGATAAAGTAATGAATGTTCCCCATTAACCCCTTCAGTTGTTTGTGTTGTGTATATACAAGCACCAAAATGACAAATTATTTTACACATCGGTCACTTCAGCAGTCTGACCATGTATGCAGAAGCAGTTCATAGGTGTGTACTAGGCTAATGGCCCTTGAGCCTTTACAAGCCTAGCCCATAGGATTACTCTGGCATCATGCCACCAGACCTTAGTTCCTAGTGCCTCTATCAAGTAGAGCAAATGGAGTGATTCCTGGGGTGTTGACCTTCTCCTCTTGACCTGCTATTCCAGTCTTGGCTGGAGAGTGTGTGGCTTCCAATTTGGATATACAAGTGCAACTCTCACAAGTCTGAGTGTTAGGAGATAAGGGGAGAGGGTTGTCAGTGTACATAAGGCAGTTGCTACATTGCCTCAGGATGCCCAAGTTCACAAAGTTAACAGGAGAAAGCACAGGGAACTGACCTTTAGACATGCCTGGAGGGGTGGGCATTAATAAGTACAGCAGCTGTTTCTTAGAACATTTAGTGCTAGTAGCACTTTTGTGGGCTACAATAATTGCTACAAGAAGTCTGGTAAAGTGCTAAACTAATAAGCTAGTAAAAGTGCAGGAGAGGACAGAACTAGCAGATCTACAGGAAAAATTGAAGAGCTGACTTTGGCACACCTTGAAGCAATCGGATAAAAAGCTGTTAGACCAGTTTTAAAAACTTTAACACCACCACAGGAATGGGGGGGGGGGACCAGTTTCAGAACACATGAAAACAAAAAACAATGCCAGCCAATATCTAAAATAATTCAGTCAGGAAAAAATTAAGACCATGCAGAACTCTGAAAAGTTAGTGCCAAGAAATACACTCATCGGCAATATATTTCCAGATTGTATGAGAATAAGAAGTTATGTACCTACCATAACGTTCCATGTTAGTTGTCTTCTCTCGCCTTCTTTCTTGCTTGATGGGGTTCGGAGCCGATCCTCGGCTCCGACTCGGCACTTGCTAAGCTCGAGAGTCACTTTTACCAGCTCGAGGCAGCCCCATATCCCATGATGCAAAGCGGTAAGTACCCAGATCTCGTTTGATGACAAAGGGCAATAGCACCAAGCATAAATACTTCCCAAAGGAAGAAAGAAAGCCTACAGGATGAAAGAAGGACCAGTTCTGAATGGTCTTCAGCATAACAATCTCTTGTAGAAAGGTCTGTCCAGGCCTGGGGGAAGGAGGGAGGGTCGCAAGAAAGAAGGCGAGAGAAGACAACTAACATGGAACGTTATGGTAGGTACATAACTTCTTAATGTTAAGTTGTCAATCTCACCTTCATTCTTGCTTGATGGGACCGGCCCCTAGCACCTCTATCCTGGGTGGCTCAACGGAACAGACTCTTGAGGACTGTAGAGCCAAAACTGGCTCTGTCCCTGGAGGCCAAGTCCAATTTGTAATGGGAAACAAAAGTATGAGGAGTGGCCCAAGTGGCCGCTGCACAAATAGTGTCTAAAGGAAGTCTAGCTTGAAAGGCTGTAGAAGTAGCTAAGCTCCTAGTTGAATGTGCTTTAGGTTTTGAGCACAGCTGTTTTTTCCCTGAGCAGATAAATTTCAGAGATGACAGAAGAAAGCCATCTAGATAAAGTCACTTTAGAGACAGGAAGGCCTTTCCTGTTATCCGCATAGGAAACAAAGAGTTGATCGGATTTCCTAAATTGTTTAGTTCTGTCCAAATAATATCGGAGTTGGCGGTGGACATCAAGATGATGTAATTTTTGTTCCGATCTGTTTGAATAGTTTGGAAAAAATACAGGGAGATCAATGGATTGATTCAAATTAGCCTTTGAGGCGACCTTAGGCAAAAAGGTCGGATTAGTTCTCAATGATACTCTGTCCTTGTGAAAGACCAAATAGGGGGGTCGAACCGAAAGAGCATGAAGTTCAGACACCCTCCTGGCCGATGTAATAGCTACTAGGAATAATGTTTTCCAAGAAAGAAATTTTAGGGAGCAAGAAACAGCTGGCTCGAAGGGGGGAAGAATCAAGGATGTCAGCACTAAATTTAGATCCCATTGAGGAGGAGGATTCCTGATTGGAGGCTTTAGCAGGAAAATTCCTTTCAAGAAGGCTTTACAAAAAGCCTATGGGACATGATATTGTGATCTGCGATCCCGACATGAAAGTTTGAGATAGCAGCCAGTTGAACTCTAACTGTGGAAGAAGAGGAGCCTGCATGGAAAATCTCCGCTAAGAAGTCCAAAACTGCCTGAACTGGGGCAGTGAAGGGATCGATATTCTTGGCTTTACCCCAATAAGAGAAACGTTTCCATTTGCTTGTATAAATCCTCCTGGTAGAGGATTTTAAAGAAGCTACTATGATGTCTCTAACAGGGTTAGAGATCAAAGGAAGCCTGGCTAAGGAAGGAAGTGGAGCAACCATGCTGAGAGGTTGAGAGAAGGGATAGACCGGTGTAGCTGACCGGATTGGTGAACCAGAAGATCTGGCACTGGGTCCAGATGCCATGGCTGCACCAAAAGGTGACGATGGAGGAACGGAAACCAAATTTGTCGAGGCCAATAAGGAGCAATGAGAATCATTTTGGCTCTCAAACGGTAGCTTTCTGGATAACCTGAGGGATTAGAGGAAAAGGAGGAAAAGCATAAAGAAGTCCCTGGGGCCAATCCTGGGTCAGAGCGTCTCTGGGGGGATGGCCTGACAGAGGGAAGAGAGAGAAGAAGTCTGGGCATTTGCTGTTTTGGGGAGTAGCAAAAAGATCGCAACATGGGCGACCCCATTCCAGAAAAATCTCCTCCACTATAGATTGCTTGAGAGACCACTCGTGAGACATGAGAATAGCTCTGCTCAATCTGTCCGCTAAAATGTTGGTTTTCCCAGGGATGTGCGTTGCTACCAGAAACTGATGAGAGGAGATCGCCCATTGCCACAGTCTGAGCGCTTCTCGACACAAGGGGTAGGACTTGGTTCCGCCCTGTTTGTTGATATACCAAACTACAGACATGTTGTCTGTGTGGACTGCAATTGTCCCTACAGGAAGAGAGTCGTTGAGGGCTTGCAACGTTAAAAGCACTGCTCTCATCTCTAGGACATTTATGTGCAGGTGGTACTCTAACGGTTGCCACGTCCCATGAACCATCCTGCCCTGATAATGCCCCCCCCACCCGATCAGGGAGGCATCCGTGGTGACAGTGGCTACCACAAAGTGTCTGCCTTGGTGAATCTGGGGAGAAGTGATCCACCAAGCAAGATGATTTTTGCAAATCTGTGTCACCAGAATTTGGTGACGCATTGGAAGTTGTTGGTAAGACCACTGAGTGAACAACATCCACTGAAGAAGGCGCATGCAGAAGCGAGCCAGGGGAAGAAGAGTAATGGCCGCAGCCATGAGACCTAATACTTTTAGAACCATTCTGGCCTGTACCTTCTTGTTGGCTAGAATGATCCTGACATGACTTTGAATGTCTGAAACTCTTTGGTCTGTAAGGGTAGCTGACATCCGAACAGTGTTTAAGTTTGCCTATGAAAGTAATAGACTGGCAGGGCAATAAGGATGACTTTTCAAGTTGATCGAGATGCCCAAATGAGAACAAAGATTTATTGTGTAATCCCTGGCTTGAACAAGCTGATGCCTGGTGGTGGCTGACAGGAGCCAGTCGTCGAGATACGGAAACACCTGGAATCCTTGACGTCACAGGTGAGCCGTGACCACTGCCATGCATTTGGTGAACACCCTGGGGCTGTGGTGAGACCAAAGGGCAGGGCTCTGAACTGGAAATGACTGGACCCCAGCCGAAAGCGGAGAAATCTCCTGGAGCGTCTGTGAATTTTTATGTGATAGTACGCATCCTGAAGATCTATTGAGCACATCCAGTTGTCCTTCTGCAAGAAGGGCAGAATCGACTGAAGAGTGACCATTCGGAATCTTGTCTTCCTCACAGACTTGTTGAGTCTGCTGAGATCCAATATTGGTCTCCAGTCTCCCGTCTTTTTGGGGACCAAAAAGAACCTTGAGTAGATTCCGGGCTCTGAATGGTCTGTTGTAACTGGATGAATGGCTCTTTTTGCAGTAGTTTTGAGACTTCCAACTCTGCAATTTCCCTTAGACCGGGTGGTACGTCTGGAAGGGAATTTGAGGGATAGAAAGGACTTTCCTCGAAAGGAATTTTGTAACCCTCGGATATGATCGACTGTACCCATCTGTCTTGAGTGAGAGAACGCCAGGCTTCTGGGTACAGTGACAGACTTCCCCCGACTGCCTCCAAGGAGGGACAGCCGGGCAACATCTCAGGGATGCTGAAAGGGCTTGTCAGAGAGAGACTCTCTGTTTCCCTGGTTTTGTGGACCCCTCTGCCTCTAGAGCGGCGTCTGTTGTTGTTACCCCCTCTGTCTCTAGGGGTAAACTGACCACGTGAATCCGGCGTGACTCCTTGGGATTTGCGGAACCACATTTTGCCACCCTTCTGTCCTTTGGGATAAGGTCTAGAAGGGGTGGAAAAACGGACTCCTACGGCACAAAGAGTTTTGCCGTCCTGCTCACACCTGGTCAACATTTCCTTCACTTGAGGGCCAAACAAAGCTGACCCATCAAAGGGAGAGTTTGTGAAGGACGCCTTAAAGGGATCTGCAAAATTACATAGTCGCATCCAGGCTTGGCGTCTAAGAGCCACACCTGTACCTGCGGCCCTACTCGCTCCATCAGCAGCATATGATATAAGCCGCATGGAGGAGTTTGCAACAGAGTTAAGGGTTCATAGCTGCGAAGCAATTTTTTCCTGAGCCCCCGCAGCTGTAGGATCCTGCACTTCACCTAGCTCCTTAAGGATATCCCTTTGGAGTCTGGTGAAGTGACAAAGATAGTTCAGTGAACGCATAGCAAAGGTCGCTGAAGAAAACATCCGCTTACCATATCTATCCATGGTCCTAGAGTCCTTATTAGGAGGATGGACAGGTACGGAAGGATCTGCAAGTTCCTTCTTGGTGGCAGCCGCCACCACCATGGCATCAGCGGGGACACCTTTTGTAAGGAATTGCTTGTCCGACGGGGCAGTAATAAATTTAGAAGGCCTCCTAGGGACAGGCTCTACAGAGTCAGGAGCAGTCCACGCCTTTCGAGCAATAACCTGCATAAGGGGGTCAAAAGGCGGAGACACCCAGGAGGTGGAGGGTCGAGATCCAAATGCCTCCAGGTATACTGACTCATCCTCAGAGGGATTGTTGGTGGGCCAGTTTCCCCTCTGTCTAAGGAGTTCTAGGATGTCTGAGAAGGAGACATCCTCAGAGGGGGATCTTGGGGATCCCTCTGACTCATCTAAGTCAGTATCCGAAGTGATAGACTCGGGGGAGTCTACGTGTTTCCTCTTACAAGTCCTCTTCCGCGGAGGATCACCCGACAAATCAGGAGAATCCTCAGAAGAGGGTGATATTCCCAGTGGGGAAACCTGAGGCGGAGGATCTCTGGGTCCGGGAGCAAGAGAAGTGGCAGAGATGTCAACAGGCACTATAGAGGGAGGAGCTAAGGGAACAGACTGCTGGCTGAGTCCAGAGGCCAGCACACTCTTCATCACCTCGGCTCCCTCCCAGGGAGGTCCGAGAGAACCCACTCAAGAGCTAGGAACTCCAGGACCCACCAAAAAGGAAGGCTCCGAGGCAGATGTCGGAGCCGAGCTCACCAAGGCCGAGGCTCCAAGGGGAAGAGCGGAGTCGGACAAGGGTCCGATGCCACTCACCCCTCGGAGGAGACCAGGAAGCCCGCCACGAATCCCTCTAAGGAAGGTCTCAAGAGGAGATAAGAGTAGAGGCTGAAGGAGCAGAAGGGGTATCTGTCCCTCAGCCGTAGCAGAAACTATTCCGAAGACTCCAACTCCAAACTCTGGGGTAGAGTCAAGGGGAACTGCAATGGGGTGTGGACTAATAGTAGTCTGCTGAGACGGACTATGTAGCATTTGGGCCAGTGCCTGTGACTTTAGTAGTCTACTGACCACTCTCTCCAAATCATGGTCAGAAAGCCTGGATGACCTTGAAGATCGGCTCCGATGGCTCCGCCCGAGAGGAGAGGCGGCCGAGCCGAAAGTATCGGCTCCAAGGACGGGGACCTAGACCTCTTCCTCGAAGGAACCATCGGAGCCGATGAAACTACTGAAACTGTCGGAGCCGACAACTTATCGGCACCCTCAGGTAGCTTCATCGGCTCCAGCCGGAGCCGATACGGCCATAAATGTAAGGGTGTCGGAGCCGATCGGAGCAGACACCGATGCCTGGGCCACATAGTGGTCGGAACCGATCGGAGCCGACACCGAAGTGGTCGAACCAGAGTCGGCACCGATAGCCACCGGTGCCGGCGTTTAGGTAACCCAGAATCGGCTCCAGCCGGAGCCAATCTCGACTCTGAACGAGTCGGAGCCGAGGCCACAGGCTTGGACACAGAAGCCTGGGCCTTGGAAGACTTAGAAGTCTTAGATGGGGCCGACTTAGCCGGAGAGCCCTCCGCTTAAGAAGGCCCCTCAAAATCAATTTATTTTCTTTCCTGCAGGACTCTCTGGCTAAAAGAATGACATATAGCACAGGAGTCCTGCAGGTGAAGAGGCCCCAGACAGTACAGGCAAGAAGTGTGACCGTCTGTCAGAGACATCTTCTGACAGCACGAGTCACACTTCTTAAAGCCTGAGACCCTTTCTTTAGACATGGTGTAAAACACACACACACACCAGTCCAAGAAATTAAATTAAATATACCAAAAAGGTATCACTAACAGACACACACACACACCCTAACAGGGGGGGGGGATGGGATGGGTTTTAGTCTGACTAAAAGTTTTGAGGAGACAGGGAAATTTTCTGTCAGAAAGGAATTAAAACTAAGTTAAAACTAATAATTTAAGTTTTTTTTTGTAAAAAGGGGCTAAAATAGTAAAGTAATAATTCACTTACCAGGAGCTGGTAAAAGGAGGACCTCATCAGCGAAGCGGCAAACGAGATCTGGGTACTTACCGCCTTGCATCATGGGATATGGGGCTGCCTCGAGCTGGTAAAAGTGACTCTCGAGCTTAGCAAGTGCCAAGTCGGAGCCGAGGATCGGCTCCGAACCCCATCAAGCAAGAATGAAGGCGAGATTGACAACTTAACATGCACTCTTCAGTATGAACACCAGGAGTTTCTAACAGTGTATGCCTTCGTATATCCATGTATACACATGCAACAAAATGAAACATTCACCTAACTGTCCCCTTCAGTAAAATGTTGAGGTGCCCCAGATGACATTACCCCAGTCAACAACTGACTAGCTCATCCAAAATACATAAAATGTTATCAAACTAAACTGCTGTAATGTCAAAAACTGAAAAAGTGGCTCCATGTAAACTACTACAAAACATATTCCACATAAGGTGGTCACATTCAATTTGATAATGAACTAAAAAAAGAATTAAAACATATGATAATAGAACAAAGATGAAAAAAAAATAAATTACACCCAATGTTTTATCCATCTACTACTCTTTAATTACAACATAAACTTATCTGGAAATATAGCATACAGGATTAAAGGTTAGAGCTGCTAACAATCAAATAGGCCCAATGGATTTATCTACCAAACACTCAAAATAAAAAAAATAAACAATTCTTCCTACTCTAACAAATACATGGGACCTTGCCAGGTTATATGATAAGCTGCTTCACAGTCTAGCATTATGTCAAGTTTTAAATTATCTGCATATGCAAACAAAAACGTACCATCAGCAAGTAAACTGCACATCTATAACCTATTTATTGTATCTAATTTATACACACACACACACATTAAAATATGCTTACCTGTTCTGCTTATTGATGTAGCATTGAGCTATGCAGCTGTAGTTGGTGTAACTTTTGCTACTGTGATTACTCCTGTGGGATCTGCTGAAAAGTGGCACTTAAGTGTAATGCGTGTGCCCTGGCCCAGCAATCAAGCAGCCTCAATCCTCACCACTAACACCAGCAAGGGGTGACTCGTATAGGAGGAAAGGATAACAAATACACACAGTAAAGTGCAATTGTACTTAAGAGCACACAGAGATCACAGTCAGTCCAGGGCTGGTCGCTCCCTTGGTCCCCAATAAGACTCCCCACTGGCACAGCTATAGGGTCCAGATCTCAGCCAGGTGGGCAAGCTAAAACATCCAGCACCCTCTCTGTCCAACCAATGTTTCGTGTCCTTGCCCAAGTAGCCGACGCACACACTGAGATGAGAGTTTATACAACCACACAGCCACTTCTGGGAAAGGATGGCACAGGTTCTCCAGCTGTGCCCCTTTTACCCAGACTATAAGGTAAAATTCACTGCCACCACCCAGCAATATTTATCCGCTACTCAAAGGCCCTTAAAAGGGTGTCCAATTATTACTGCGCAACAGTATCCAATTGGTAGTATAGCCCAGGGCTAAAGCTATAGGAGTGGCTTTGTACAATTTTACAAAAGGCATGCAAGTACTCTAAGAGCTTAAATTATCTCTACACAAAAACAGCCACAGTTGAAAGGTTCAAAAATAGGTTCAAAAAAATTTAATAAAAATACAAGGCAATACTTTCAACTACACAGTGCCAGTCAAGAGTTCAGAGATCACAGAGAAATACTTCAGTAATACAGTTCTGACATCACAGAAAAAAAAAAAAACACTTGTCTAATCTTTCTAGTATGTTAACATGGTACAAATTTGTGCCACTGCCTTCTGCCTAGCAATTCCACCATATAGTTATCACTTACCTTTCTTACCACCTTGTAGGGTCCCCTCCCAAGCTACTTGCAGTTTGCTGTCTGACAGGAATGAGAACCATTACCTGCTGCCCCATAGTATAGTCTCTAGCTCAAGCATTCCTGTCATACCACACGTTTTTCTGTTGTTGGGCTTCTGCCAGGTTCTCCTGGGCCAAGCCGATGAGTTCCCAGAGCCTTATCCTGAGGTTTAGGGCGTATGCCACAATAGACTCCTTTTGAGACTTACATGCACCTTCCCACTCATCTAAAATTAAATCTAGAGGTCCCCCTCACCCTATGCCCATACAGCAACTCAAAGGCTGAAAAACCTGTGGATTCCTGGGGAACTTCTCTGTAAGCAATCAAATGGGGCAAATATTTGTCCCACTCCTCCTTAAACTGATCTGCAAATGCCTGTAGCATAGACATGATTGTAGAATTTAACATCTCAACAAGACCATTAGTCTGGGGATGGTAGGGGGCGGTCTTCATGTGCTTCTCCCCAACAGGACTTCTACAGACAAGCCAGCAGGTCTGACATAAAATTGGCACCTCTGTCAGTATTTTCTGCTGAAAATGTCTAAAAGCATTTGCCACCTTCTCTACCTCAATGGAGGACAAAGCCACAGCCCCAGGGAATAGTGTAGCATAATCCACTACCACTAGGATATACCTTTTCCCTGTGGAACTTGGGGTACTCAGGAGGACCCATAATATCCATATATACCCTCTGAAATGGCTCCTCAGTCACAGGCAAAGGAATCAAAGGAGCTCTCACTATGTATCCTGCCTTGGTCTACCTTTTGGCACTGTTCATAGGTCCTGTAGTACCCGGTTACATGTCTGGAAATTCCGAGCCAATAGAACTTCTGCATAATATGCCTCTTTGTACATTTTATGCCCATGAGACCTGCAAAGGGAATATCATAGGCTATGACTAGAAGTGCCAGATGGTTGGCTCTAGGCACTACCACTTGCGGTATTCCCTCACCTTCTAGCCCTCCCCTCAGGGGTCCACCCTTTGCCCCAGTATACAGATTCCCCCTTTCCTTGAGAATGAGGTGCCTCCCTAGCTACCTGCCTCAGTCTTTGCAATGTAGGGTCTGAGAGTGGAGCCTGTCTCAACTCTCTCCTTGTAACCCTTCTCAGCTCCCCTTCCACAGGAAGTCTGGCATCCTCTGACAGTTGTGCCTCACTGTCAGCCTGGGTACTACTACTCATCTCTACCTGCAGTTACTCTGTCCATGGGAACATCAGTACCCACAAAGCTGTGGCTTACATTCAGTCTCACTACTACAGGGTAGCTCCCCTCCCTGAAGTAACCACCTCACCAGTCCTGGCTGCAAGTATGCAGTCTGTCTGAGTCTCCCCCATGCTACCAGACCCACATGCTTGTCTTCTAGCCAGACCGCATGTAACTGCAAAAGCACATGTTACTGCCTCATCCAAATCCTTCCCCATCAGGACATCTGCAGGATGGTAGTTCGGTACCCCTATTGTCTCAAGACAACCTATTGGCATTTTGTCTTCCCCCACTTACTGGCTCCCTCACCTTTTGTTCCCCACCTTGCCTCCGTGGACACCTGTATGCCACATGGCCCCACTGGTTGCATTCAAAACATTTAACCCTAGCTCCTGGACGTGTACCTGGACTAGTGGCTACTGGCAGATTCTGTTGGGGCAGTTTGTGCTGCCCACCATGGGCAGCTTTAGAACCAGGAGCAGTACTGGGGGTTCCTTTCCGGTGCAGGGATGCCCTGCTTGCCAGGTATAGGTCTTCCTTCTTCCCCAACCCATCTGAAGTAGCACATTGTCTATCAGCTAACCAGATTCTCATGTCCTCAGGCAAAGTGCTAAGGACTTGTTCCCTCACCAAAAGGTCTGCCAGCCCTTCAAAAATGGTGACCTGACATCCACTTACCCACCTATGGAAATAAGTGCCCAGTTCAGCAACATATTCATACATACTTTCACCTGTCATACATCTATGCTCACAAAACTTTTTCCTATATGTTCCAGGTGTTAGCTTAAACAATTCTAACAAATGCTTTTTAACAGCAGTACAATCAAAACCTGGATCATGACATTTTTGACAAAACAAACAGTTACAGCTTTACCTTGGAGTAAGTGGGTCAGGAACTGTACCCAGAGCCTTTGGTCAATACTATACTGTTTGCATACCCTCTCAAACATATGAAACTATCAAAATTATCCTCCTCTAAACTGCGGAAGGAATTTACTGACCTGTTGTGCTTCTGGGGTCCAGTTGCTCCCTTCCCTATTATCTCCATGATTCTGGCGAAAAGTCAGCATCTCCTTCTCATGCTGCCTTTGCCTCTCCTTTTCCCCAGCTTCCAGGCGTAGCAGTTTCTCATTCTCCTCAGCCTGCAACAATCACAGTCTCATTGTCCTCATTCTCTAGATGCCTCAGTCTCTATTTCCACCCGCCTGGCCTCCAATTCAAGTCTCTTTAGGTCCAGATGGATGTCCTCTGCAGAAAGGTTGAGCTGTCCATTCTCCAAAGGTAGTATATCTCCACTGCCAGTCTGATTGTCCTCCTGGTTGCAGTTTTCTGATGCAGCTGTAACCAAGGCTGCAATCAGGTCTGCCTTAGTCAGGTTTCCATGCACCAGTCCCCTAGCACATCTCAGCCAGCTGGCTCCTTTGTCAGCTTTCAATACTCCTCTGCTGACATGCTGCTGGCTCACCCTGACTAAGCTAACAAAAGAAATAAAACGATTGTGATCTGAACTCTTGCGTGGCTGATTTAGAGTACAAAACACCTTCAAAGCTCACTGCACACAAGCTACAGGAATTCACTCTACACACACTACTACAAGCCAATTAGTATTTGCCAACCAATTAATTTGTACTGTGCATATCCCACCATTGCTAAACAATTAATATGCAACACCCATGCCCTGGCCCAGCAATCAAGGAGCCTCAATCCTCACCACTAACACCAGTGAGGGGCATCTTGTATAGGAGGAAAGGATAACAACACAGTAAAGTGCAATTGCCCTTAAGAGCACACAGAAGATCACAGTCATTCCAGGGCTGGTCACTCCCTTGCTGTCCAGGTCCCTAATAAAATTCCCCACTGGCACAGCTATAGGGTCCAGATCTCAGCCAGCTGGACAAGCTAAAATCTCCAGCACACTTTCTGTCCAACCAATGCTTTGTGTCCCTGCCCAAGTAGCTGACACACACACTTTGAGATAAGAGTTTATATAACCACACATACACTTCTGGGGAAGGCTGGCACAGGTTCTCCAGCTGTGCCCCTTTTACCCAGACTATACAGTAGAAATCACGGCCACCACCCAGCTAATATTTATCAGCTAATCTAAGGCCCTTAAAAGGGTGCCCAATTATTAATGTGCATTATCATCCAATTGGTAGTATAGCCCAGGGCTAAAGATATAGGAGTGGCTTTGTACAATTTTACAAAAGGCATGCAAGTACTCTAAGAGCTTAAAATTATCTGTACACAAAACAGCCACAGTTGAATGGTTCAAAAATATTTAATAAAAACACAAGAAGATACTTTCCACTACACAGTGCCAGTCAAGAGATCAGAGAAATAATTAAAATAATTCAGTAGTACAGTTCTGACATCACAGAAAAACAGAAATAGCTAGAAACCAGAAAAATTAGACTAAGAGAAAACACACTTCTAAAATAACTTGAATATAGAACACAGGCTGAGTGCTGATGAGTTGGATGTTCAAAACAAAAATGCTTAAGGCCCTCTGGTTCTCAGCTTTTAAAATCCCATTCCTGGTTCCCATTACATCATTCTTCACACTTCCCTGGGTTCCCAGGCTAACAAACTACATTTACATTCTTAACATATCCGTGCATTATCTTGCAGCTGGTCAGGAAGCAGAGCAATAAAAAAATGTCTAGATTTAAGCATGCAAATGTATTAACTCTTGGTTAAAACAATAGAAAGAATATCTTCACCTAGACCAGCCACAGCCAACTTTAAAGATCAAAGACATCATAAAATGCTTGACTTAGCTTCCTTTACAGCAGATTGCACTATTAAATTTTTTCAGTTCCACATGTAACTCTATTTTTACCATTTAAGACAAGCTTGTGTTTTTTTTTTCAGTTCCACATGTAAAGTACAGTTGTGTACACTTAACCATAAATGTAGATGTGAGTGTATTCACTGTTGCAGTCATTACATTTGGGTAATCTGCTGGCAGGTTGCCCTCAGTCGGCCTGAATTCCAAAGTCTTGGGTCCTGAGTCGGTTGCTGTCTTCTCTTCCATGACGTCAGGGGTATAAAACATGCAGCAGACGCCATCTTTAATTTTTCTTGCCCCCGATGTCAGGTGCCCCAAAAAGGTAGCAATATTATATATACATGCATCAATATAAACTTTATCTCCTATAGCCTATGTGGTGCATTTGCTTGTAGATGAAGGTAAGATAAACTTTAGAATGACAGGGGGATGGCGGGAGAGTAACCTGGACTGCAACAGTGAATACACTCGAACATCTACATTTATGGTAAGTGTACACAACTGTACTATGTTCTTAGTGTTTCACTGTTGCAGTCATTACATTTGGGTAGAATCCCGAAGCTATGGTTAGGAGGCTGGAGCTAAACAGCATTGTGTGCGGCTATTAAGGCCCTGCAGCAATGCAGTGGCAAAGCCTGCCTTGGACTTGAGTATTAAAGAGGCAAATGGTAATGCTTTGTAAAGGTGTGAACAGAACTCCAAGTAGCAGCCTCTAGAATATCTTTGGTTGGTACTCTGAGAAAGGCTGAAGTAGCTGCAGCTCTGGTGGAATGAGACCTAATGCCCTTGGGCACAGGTTTACTATGGTGTAAGTAGTAGAAACTGATGTAGTGGCTTACCCACTTTGAAACTGTTGAAACTGTCTGTTTTGAAATAGTCTTTCCTTCTGATCCTGCAGCATATAACACTAGTAACTGCTCAGTTTTTCTTACAGCAGTAGTCCTGCTCAAGTAGAATCTTAGCTGTCTGTGTACGTCCAAGGAATGCAGAATTCGCTCCCCTTTGTTCTGTGGATTTGGATAAAAAGTTGGCAGATTAATCGTTTAAGAGCCACACTGGAAACCACCTTAGGCATAAAGGTAGGATTTGTCCTCAGAGACACCCTGTCTGGGTAAAATATGATCAAAGGCTCTACAGCCATGAGGGCCTGTAGCTCTGAAACTCTTCTTGCTGAAGTAATTGCTAGTAGCAGAGCTGTCTTCCATGATGAGAACTTTATCAGCGGTAACAGCTGGTTCAAATGGAGGCAGAGTGAGCTTTTCACATAACCGAGGTCCCATGCAGGTAATGGTGATCTTCTAGGAGGCCTTAAATCTTTGGCTCCTCTAAGATACTGCTTTATTAAAAGGAGGAGAAAAGATTGGTGGCTCTGTATTGTAATGAGCCGAAATGGCAGAGGCATGGATTTTGATTGATGAGAAAGACAGGCCTTTGTAAAGCATCTCAGTAAAGCATTGTAACATCTGAGGAATATGTGGCTCTGCTGTATCAGTTCCTTGTGCTCTATTCCAAGCACAGAATCTCTTCCATTTGTCAGCATAAGATTTTTAGTACTATGCCTTCTGGCTTCCAAAATGACATCCATGACAGCTTTACTGAGAGGCGATTTGTATGATTACATGATTAGCCATGCTGTCAGGTTCAGAGTCTGTAGTTGATTGTGCAGGATCTGATTGTTTTGCTGGGATAGTAGTTGTGGTCTTTGAGGCAAGGTCCAAGCTGGGTATTGAGACAAGTTCCTTAGGATTGGGTACCAGCATTGGAGGCGCCAGTCCGGGGCAATTAATATCTTTGGCTTCTCTTGTCTGACTTTTAGGAGAACCTTGGGTAGAAGAGGCAGAGGAGGAAAGGCGTAAACAGATAGGTTTTTCCAACTGAATGATAGAGCGTCCACTTTCCATGCTTGTCTGTGATAAGTCCTTGTGCAGAATCTTTTCAATTGATAATTTTGAGGAGAGGCAAATAGATCTATGTCTGGGCTCCCCCATTTCTCTGTTATGCTGAAGACTTGTGGATTTAAGTTTCCACTCGTGAGGATCCATAAGGTTTCTGCTTAAATAGTCTGCCAGAATGTTTTGTTTTCCTGGCAGGAATCGAGCTTGAAGATGCATTTGGAAGGTCAAAGCTGTGTCGCACAGTGCCATGGCTAATCTGCAAAGGGGGTATGAGTGTGTGCCCCCTTGCTTGTTTATATACCACATGACTGTGGTGTTGTCCATCTTTATCAGTAGTTGCCCTGGATGAAACAAGTCCTTGAAGGCTGTTAGGGCATTCTGAACAGCTAGCATCTCTTTCTGGTTGATATGTAGATGCATTTGTTTTGGTGGCCATATGCCCTGAATGCATCTTCCTGCCATGTGCCCCCCCCCCCCAGGCATAATCTGATGAGTCTGTTAAGGTTTGGCTGGCAGGAGGTAGAGTGAAGGGCCGTCCCATGTTTTGGTGACAGGCCTTTGCCCACCATAGAAACTCCTGTTGCAGACAGGGAATGAGAGGAATCATCATTTCCAGACTGTGTGAATGTTGAATCCATAAACTTTTTAGGTACCATTGAAGTTTCCTCATATGCAGTCTTGCATATGGAATTAGTAGGATGCAGGATACCATGAAGCCCAGAGCCTGCAGTCTTGCAGAAGACTGTGCTTTTGTTGCACATCAGTTTGAAGTAAGTAGTCCATTGCCTTTGTTTTTCTGGCATGAGGTAAGCCATCTGGGCAGTTTTATTCAAGCTTGCACCCAGGAATGTTATCTTTTGAGGGTACCAGTTGCAATTTCTTTTCGTTTGTGTACCCTAGGCATGTTAGAAGCCTTTTCACAAATGCCAGGTGTCGAAGAAGAGAGTGTTCTTGTTCTCTGCTTGAATGAGACAGTTGTCCAACTAAGGATACATTTGTATACTTCTTTGTCTGCAAAATGCAATTACTGGTACCAGGCACTTTGTAAAAGACCCTGGGAGCAGTAGATAAGCCAAAGGACAGTGCAGAGAATTGGTAATGCATTAAGCCAGCCTTGAATCTGAGGTATCTTCTGCACGACTGTCTTATTGGGATATGCAGGTATGCCTCTTTTAGGTCTAAATCACCAGCCAAGCATTCTTGCCCAGCATGGGCAGAAGCTGCAGCAAAGTCCGCATTTTGAATTTTGGAATGTCCAGGTATGTGTTCAAAATTGATAAATGCAGTTTTGGCCGCCAGGACTTGTCATTTCTGGGTACCAAGAACAGTCTTCAGTAAAAACCTTGTCCTCTTTTCTGTTCTGGTACTGTCTGAATGGCCCTCATATCCATGAGTGACGTAACCTGTTTGCGTCTCTACCCATTGATTTTTTGTCAGATCTTGTCAACCCTTTGCCATTGGCAAAGTATGGAAATGGAATCTGTATCCCTGTGATACGATGTTTAGTACCCACTTGTCCTGGGTTATTAACTGAATTTTGAGCAAAAAGTGCTAATTTTCCCCCTATGGGTGCTGCCAAAAGATAAGTGCTTGATGTTGGCAGAGGGAAGTAATTGGGATTGCTTTCTTTAGGTTTGCGCAATTTTGAGCAAAAAGTGCTAATTTTCCCCCTATGGGTGCTGCCAAAAGATAAGTGCTTGGTGTTGGCAGAGGGAAGTAATTGGGATTGCTTTCTTTAGGTTTGCGCTTTATCTCCTCCAGATTTGGAGGTGATGCGCCCCATTGCTTTGACCTATACGAGTCTTGTGCCTGGAACCCTTAGGGCATCTGGATTTGCCCCTTTGAGCTCTGTCTGACACAGGAAAGGACCAATTTCTTTGTAGGCCAGTGTCTACTGAATCTTGGTGGCTGCACTTGTAAGAAGTCTTTAACAGTTTGCATAAACTTAGCTTTGTCTTCCATTTTCTTTAAAACCTCTTCTGCCTTAATACCAGAGAATCATGCTGTAAGTGCACCTAGCAATTTAGCTTTAACATGATCAGGTAAATTTTGTTCCTTTATCCAGGCATGCCTCCTAATGACCGATCCAGTAACTGTGGCCCTGCAGGAGGCCCCTAAAGAATCAAAACCACATTGCAAAGTATGCTTTCCAACTTGTTCAGCTGCATGCAATAATTCCTGCAATTCTTTATTTTCTGCACATTCTGAAATAATCATTTTCTGTTTCAGCAATCCCATAACATGTTGTTGGTACTTAAGCATATGAAATTGACAGTTTAAGGCCCTGATTGTCAAGGCTGCAGATGTGTAAACCTTTTTTCCCCCATCTGTCCAGTGCCCTTGAATCTGTAAGAGGGGCTAGGATTTTTTGCTGTTGAGGCCTTAACTCCCTTTGGGCCCTGTGAAATAGTTTCAGGATCAGCAACAGGGTTTCTAAATAAAAATTTATGCGAGTCCAGGACCCTGTAATACATATCCGGCTTACTGGGAGCTGGAGGTAAGGAGTCAGGGGTCAAGCTCGACTCCAAAAACACATCCACAATGTCTAAAACGGGGAATGGCTAAAGGCTTGTGCTGTGGGAGAAGGAAATCCCTGAGCCTCTTTTTTGATTCTGAAAGTCTAGACTCGCCCAGTGAAAATGCTCCCTCAAAAGTATGCAAGATTTCTCAGGAGATGCAGATGGAATGGACTCCTCAGCATCAGGGAGGTATAGATAATTCCTGATCAGAAGAGGAATCAGAAGAAATAGAAACAACAAGATTCATAATCAGTGTCTTGCTTAGGCCTCTTATCTGGAGGGGGATGGGTACCCCTGATAAAGGTAATAAGGTCTTCAGCCATTTTGATAATCTGTTTTTTAGGAATAGAGGCCTGTGCACATGGCTCATGCGTTGGTTTTTAGTTTTAGAAGTGGCTTTTGTCTTAGGTTTTGCAGCCGTCGGTTTGATATACAAATGTTGAGGTCTGAATACACCCTCAGAAGCCGGTGCCTGCTCAGTGGCTCCAGACCCACCCGAGGGGGATACATCCGTCGGTCCAATACCTTGAGTATCTTGCGGCATGCTGGACTCCACATGGGTGTTGGTAGAGGCCTGCGACTCGAAGGTAGCAGGTATCAGGGGCTGCGAAAGCACCTCACTGAGTACCGGCAACTGGCTTAGGAGAAGCTTAGTCTGTTTTGGATCTCGACTGCTTTTCTCCGTCCTTTTCTTTGTGTGTTATGTACTCCGGTAGTCGGATTGCTATCCGACGACATTTCTGGGTAGTTAAAGTTTCCAAAATACTTTGATGCAAAAATATACAGACGCTTAATAATGCCTTGGTTAAATCTAGCACAAAACCAACAAGACAGGCACGTTGTGATCAGGGCCTAGGCAAGGAATACAGTATAAATGGAAATCCTCATGAGGTATTTACTTCCCACAAGTAATACAATTAACTTTTTCTGACATCGGTAAAGAGCAAGAAAAAAAGTTTCCCCAACGGGGTACTTAGCTTCAGTGAAGATTTCGGTTCTGAAACTCAAACTCTATATTTCAGTAGTTGGCTGACCGGCAGTTGCGAAATGCTTCTGCTTCGGGCACCGCGCAGCAAGAAAGACTAAAAATGGCGTCAGCTGCATGTTTTATACCCCTGACGTCATGGAAGAGAAGACAGCAACTGACGCAGGACCCAAGACTTTGGAATTCAGGCCGACTGAGGGCAACCTACCAGTAGATTACCCAAATGTAATGACTGCAACAGTGAAACACGAAGAACATCTTTTTTTACCATTTAAGACAACAAGCTTATGGTTTACATTAATATTTAAATTCCATCAGGCTAGGCTGGCAGCCTTCACACTTAGCACAACCACAGTCAACCACATTATTTATTTTATGCCTTTTGTTGACCGAGTTAGAAATATTGGTACAAATATACATTTCTTCCCTTGCATCAAACTTTATGGTAAATAAATTCTAATAATGGCACAAATATGCACTGGAATTTCTACAAGAACAACGCAGTTTGGTTTCAACACAAGGTGATAACCCCTACTAGTGTGACAACTTTTGAACGAAGCACCACAGTACAGTTAAATTAAACACGTACCCAGCAGTACAGAATATGCAATTCAGGTCGATACTTTGCCTTTTATTACTATACAGCATATGAAAATGGACAAAAGCTCCAACGTGAACTCATTGCTGAAAGCATATTTATGGGCAACTAAACATGTCATGTTTAAAGAAATTTGTAGAAACCATCCTTATGAACGTATGAAAATTCTGAACATTGCAGCACCTGGGTACAGTTAATTATATTAGAAACTTAAAGCAAAATACCCAAAGAAAACAGCGCGTCACAGGTCTCTACCTCTGTCAGAGTTGCAGCTCTGGACGTTTTGGTGGCAGAACACATCGCTGCCGTTTGTACTTTTAACCCTATTAGAAAATGACATATCCCAACCTCCCACAAAACATAATAGTAAATAAACATTCTTCTTAAAAGATAAGCAAAAAGCTCTCCACCTGAATTCTTTAGGACTCCCAAATGACTCGCACTTTCATGGTAGCCACCATTTCTGGGATTACATCATTTCTGTTGCCTAGAATGCAGGCGTGGTTTCCACCACAGTACTACCCATTTTCAGAATACAGCCCGAGCCAAGAATTTGAGGCATGGGATAGTCTGTTTTTATTGTAATAATTCAGCCCGTCATTCGGGAGTTCAACAGCACCCAAGAAAAGAGATTGTTATTCTGCAGTACCTCTTATGGGGAAATTTTAAGAGCAGCAGGCCCAGAACAGACAGTGGGTCTAGATGTATAAAAGAGAAAGTTAACACGAACTGACATGAAATTCATGATGAAATTTGTGGTAGGTCACATGTTAGCCTCTGGATCAGATTTCCTGTCTCCATTTGCAAGTAACATGTTTATTTTGTAGCATCTATTTATCAGACTCTTGTGTTCCGATCGGTCCTGAAAAACAGGCACTTCATTTGTGTTACTGTTGGCAATGTTTGGGCAAATGTGGCACTTCTGTTCTTGAAGCCTTTAGTGGCAGGGCACTAGCATGCTGGCTCAACTATTACATACTTCGCAGCTCAGATTCGCCATGCAGTCATCCAAATCCACAGCAAAAAACTTTACCATTCACAATTTCTCAGTTGTCTGTTTACATATTTGTTTCAGAAAAAACAGTTACCAAGCATCAGCGCTGAGCTTTTACTGTCTCGTTTGTTTAGTTTCCATATACCAACAACATTAATCTATATTACAGCTTTCTAAATGCACCATTCTTCATTGCATTGTCCCAACAGTACTTGGCTTTTTTTTGCGTCACCAGATTAGTTGCTACCTCATTTCCTCCCTTAGTACCAAAGGTCGATCTTGGTTGGTTTGGAGTCTGCATGGACTACACCTGCATAGGTGCTCTGGTTTCCAGCTATAGAAAGCAGATGGAGGTTTGTATTTATACACAAATTGTTGCACAAAATGTATGAAAAATCCCTCACAAATAAGCTGCAGTTACACTAGTTAGTGATGAAATAGTAACTTTCTAGTCTCAACAATACTGTGAAGCAGGCAATTTGCCAATTCAAAAAAATTACATGTAAACAAAGCAAATACAGATTGTATATAACATTATGGTCATTTACTGTAATTAGAGATGACCGCTTTCGCCTTCTGCCATTTACAAATGAGCACTTCAGTCTACTCATTTTTCTAGCTACAGAAATGGAAAAACGTGTCCGAGGAAAACACTCAGTCTAAAAACCGTAGCTTAATAAATTACCTGAATGTTATATCCAACATATGTTAGTAAAGAAAAGTTTGCGGCACAATGCCAGGTTAATCCTATGGGCTAGGCTTGTAAAGGCTCCAGGGCTATTAGCCTAGTACACACCTATGAACACTGGAATTGTAACAGTGGGAACTACCTTGCTTGAAGATACAGAACATAATGTACTGTCAGTGAAGCAGAAGTAGGTTTAAAAAAAAAAAAGTGCAGCAAAGTATATTAGACTACAAAAATAATCCAAATTAGTTGTTGCATCTTTCAGCTTTTCCCGGTTAGGGGTCGCCACAGCGGAACTCCGGTCCACTAATGATTGGTAGTTGCTTTTTACGTGCAGAGTTACCAGCCCTGACGCACAACCTTCAACGAAGGTACACCCATTCACACAGGTCTCCACGCAGAAGACGCTCTAGCTGAGAATCGAACCAGACAGCATCTTACTGTGATGTGACAACGCTACCGCAGCACCACCACCACGGGTCCTGTGTCAATTACAGCTTCCACCAGGGACTACTTCATTCCTCACTCTCTCTCGCACGCACACTTTTCAGTTTCATTTTATTTTACACTCACTAAACGGAGTGTGTAAAATAAAGGCTCCATCAACCTCACTGTTCACTCTCTCATACACACAATCTCCTCTGCTTTCACACACACTCACACATACAAATTCTACTTTCATTCACGCGCACATGCAAACAGAAACATAACCACGTATGTACACACAAAAGTCCAAAACTGCAGGCTACAAAAATTTCCCTTACTCATGCTGAAAATGCACTGGTTTGCTGTTGAGGGATCCTGTAGCAGGCTCTGTGTAATATACGTCTTCTCTAAGGAGAAAGGGAGCAATGCTGCTACAGGAATCCCTTTTTAGTACCACAACCAAAGAATTGTGAAGTGTGAAGGTGGAGATGTCATACAGGTGGCCATCACTCATGAATCTGACTGACTGTGACCACAGGCTAATGTTTTTCATTATTTTCTGAAACAAGTAATTTTATAGATTTAGAGCATTTAGCATTTTTTTTTTTATTTACTACAGATGAAGAAGGAAGGGAGTCAGTAAGTGAGTGTGTGTGCATTTGTCACCGGGACAACTTTGTACAATAAAATGCAATGCTGACAAAATCGACTAGCTGCGAGAGGTTATAGCCACCAAACGCCAATTTTCTCGATTAAAAAAAAAAAAATCCTATGTAAACAATCATCAACTCCACTTAAACAAAGTTGAGGTGGTTTTCAACGTAGTCTTCGGAAGTGGAGAGTTAAGCTGCGCTTATAAATATACTCTTGCTACCAGATAGCACTGGGGTGTAATGTACAAGAATAGCTCTCGTCTCAGCACTCCGATAGAACCTTAGATGCACCCTGTGACGGTACTCTGGGTTAATGAGTTAAGTGCATTTTCAGAGTGCTCTTTGAGTAGAGTTTTCTGGCAGAGTTAAAACCTGTGGCCAAATCTAGAAAGTACAGTTGTGTACACTTACATAATGTAGATCTTAGAGTGCATTCACTGTTGCAGTAATCGCTTGTAGGTGATATCCCTGCTGTGGTAGCCATCTGCCGGCCCAAATACCAGAGTCAATATTTATCTGCGTCGGCTGCTGTCACTTGCTGACTGATGTCAGGTTGTCAGTGCTATAAAGGAAGGCAGCAGACACCATTACATCAGTTTTTCTTGCCCTAATCAGAGACCCAAGTAAATATGGTAAAATGGTCCTGGTGGCTAAAAGCCACTGTTAGAAACTTATGTCTCCCTAAAGAAAGATATAAGGGGGGGGGAGGGGAGGAAACCAGGACTGCAATAGTGAATACACCAACATCTACATTGATGCAAGTGTACACAACTGTACTATGTTCTTCATGTTTCACTGTTGCAGTCATCACCTGTGGGAGGATTCCCAAAGCTGAGGAGTGGGGTGGTAGGATTAAGTAAGAGGCCTAGGAATGGGTCAGCATGCCCTGCAGAGGCAAACCCTGCCCTAGACTTAGAAAATAGGAGGTAGGTGGTAATGCTTGGTAAAGGTATGGACAGAAGTCCAGGTGGCAGCTTCCAAGATGTCCCTGGTGGAACTCCTCTGAAGAATGCTGTGGAGGTGGAGGTTGCCCTAGTGGAAAGGGTTCAAACAGACTTGGGGGGGGGGGGTCCCATACAATCTGTAGCAGAAATGGTGATATCCATTTGGAAATGGGCCTCCCCCTCTGCCCCTGGGGCAAAGCTGACAAGTAATTGGTCTGTTTTCCTGAAGGGTTTAGTACGGTCCAGATAGTATCAGAGCCATCTGTGCATGTCTACTGAGTGCAGAATTCTTCCCACCTTGTTTTGAGAGTTAGGAAAGAAGGTGGGTAGATGTATGGACTGGTTGAGAGTTACATTAATTAGATACCACCCTGGGCATAAAGGAGGAATTAGTTCTCAAGGAGCCCCTGTCTGCATGGAAGATGAAGGGCTCAATGGCCATCAGCACCTGAAGTTCTGAAACCCTTCTGGCTGATAGCTAGGAGAAAAGCAGTCTTCCAGGAGAGGTATCTTAGTTCTGCTGAAGCAGCAGGTTCAAAGGGTGGTAAGGTTAGTATTTCCAAAACATAATTCAGGTCCCAGCTGGAGTGGGTGGCCTTCTGGGAGGTCTGATATTAGAAGTCCCTTCGGAGGAATGGAGAAATAGAAGTTATGTTCTTACCATAACGTTCCATGTTAGTTGTCTTCTTCTCGCCTTCTTCTTGCTGGATGGGTTCGGAGCCGACCTCGGCTCCACTGCCACTCTAAAAGCTCGAGAGTTGGTTCCACCGGCTCGAGGCTCCCCTTATATCCCACAATGCTAGGCGTGAGTTACCTCAGATCTCGTTTGTAAGCTAACCCCAGCTTATAATAGTATCAGAATAACTATAAACAAAGTCCACCTCTAAAAACCAGGGAGAAAGAAGGGTGACCTACATCCTGATCCAGGAAATATGCACAACAGCATATGCCTAAGAAAAGAGGTGGTAGAAAGAGAGGTCACAATCACAACTCCTCTAGGTCTGTCCAGGCCAGGGGAAGGGGGGTGGGGCAAGAAGAAGGCGAGAAGAAGAAAACTAACATGGAACATTATGGTAAGAACATAACTTCTATATGTTAAGTTGTCTATCTCGCCTTCATTCTTGCTGGATGGGACCGCGTCCCTAGCACCTTGTCCCGGGTGGCCTAACGGAACAGACTCCTGAGAACAGTGGAACCAAAGTTAGCTCTATGCCTAGAAGCTAAATCCAACTTATAATGAGAAATGAAAGTGTGAGGAGTAGCCCAAGTAGCCGCTGCACAAATGGTGTCAATAGGCAGTCTGTCTTGGAAGGCTAAAGAAGTAGCCAAAGCTCTGGTGGAATGGGCCTTAGGTTTATTAGGCAGCTTTTGGTGTCTAATTTCATAAACAAGGGAAATCAGAGATTGTTAGCCATCTAGATAATGATACCTTTGAAACTGAAAGTCCCTTTCTGCCTTCTGCATAGGAGACAAACAGCTGGTCAGATTTTCTGAATTGTTTTGTTCTATCCAAATAGTACCTCAACTGACGATGAACATCTAGCCAGTGTAATTTTTGTTCAGACCTATTGGAATATTCTGGAAAAAGACAGGGAGGTCAATGCTTTGATTTAGGTTAGACGTCGAGACTACCTTAGGCAAAAAGGACGGGTTGGTTCGTAAGGATACCCTGTCCTTATGGAACAATAGATAAGGAGGTCGACAGCTGAGTGCATGAAGTTCTGAAACTCTTCTAGCTGAAGTAATAGCTACCAGAAAGAGAGTCTTCCATGATAGCAATTTTAAAGAACAGGAGGCTGCAGGTTCGAAAGGGGGAAGAATCAAAGAAGTAAGAACTAAATTTAGGTCCCAAGTAGAAGGAGGATTTCTTATAGGAAGTCTGAGAAGAAAAACTCCTTTCAAAAAGGCTTTGCAAAGCTTGTGGGACATTAAGGCAGACTCTGAAATACCCACATGAAAGTTAGAAATAGCTGCCAATTGAACTTTAATAGTAGAAGGAGATGAACCTGCATGGAAGAGTTCAGCTAGAAAATCAAGGACTATTTGGATGGAAGCAGTGAAAGGATCTATGTCCCTTCCTTGAGCCCAATATGTGAAGCGTTTCCACTTACTCAAATAAATCTTCTGAGTGGAAGATTTATGGGAAGCTATCAAAATATCTCGAACAGAGTGAGATAATTGAGGAAGCCTGGCTAAGGTTGGAACTGGAGGAACCAAGCAGTGAGGTTCAGAGAGGGGAGGGAGCGATGAAACTGACCCGACTGATGGATCAAAAGATCTGGAACTAGGTCCAGATGCCAAGGTCGCTCCAATAGAAATTGATGTAGAAAGGGGAACCACACCTGTCGAGGCCAGTAAGGAGCAATGAGGATCAACGAGACCTTCCGAGCGATAGCTTTCTGTATCACTTGAGAGATTAGTGGGAAGGGAGGAAATGCATACAGAAGTCCCCGGGGACAAACTTGGACTAGAGCGTCTCTGCTGGGCTGGCCTGGTAAAGGGAATAGAGTGAAATAATCTCTGCACTTGCTGTTTTGGGGAGTAGCAAAAAGGTCACAGCAAGGCTGACCCCACTTGAGAAAAATTTCTCTCACAACAGAGTCTTTCAGAGACCACTCGTGAGGCATGAGGATAGCTCTGCTCAACTTGTCCGCGATTTGATTGGACTTCCCGGGGATGTGAGTTGCTATCAGAAACCGCTGAGAGGAAATCGCCCATTGCCACAATCTGAGTGCTTCTCGACACAGGGGGTAGGACCTGGTTCCGCCTTGTTTGTTGATATACCACACTACAGACATGTTGTCTGTCTGGATTGCAATCGTTCCCAAGGGAAGAAAGTCTTGAAGGGCTTGCAACGCTAAAAGCACTGCTCTCCAGAACATTTATGTGCAAGTGGCATTCGTCTGGTTGCCATGTGCCCTGGACCGTCCTGCCCTGATAATGCCCCCCCCACCCGATCAGGGAGGCGTCCGTTGTCAGAGTAGCAACCGGAGGGGGAGGAACAAAGGGTCTTCCCAACAAGAGCTGAGGGGAAGACATCCACCACATGAGATGATTTCTGCACGCCTGCGTGATCATAATGGTGTGGGACATTGGAAGTTGCTGGTATGACCATTGTGTAAAGAGCATCCATTGAAGGACTCGCATGTGGAATCTGGCTAATGGAAGCAGAGGTATGGCCGCCATAATTCCCAACACTTTCAGAACTAACCTGGCTTTGATTCTGTTGTTGTTGAAAAGGAGTGAGACCAGTTTGTGTATGTCTGTTATTCTCTGATCTGTTAGTCTCGCAGACATGTCTACTGTGTCTAGATTTGCGCCTATGAAGGTAATAGTACGACAAGGCGACAAAACAGACTTTTCGCAATTTATTGAAATGCCTAACTTTTGACAAATGCGAAAAGTGTAATCCGTGGCCATCAGAAGGAGATGCTTGGTGGGAGCTGTGAGGAGCCAGTCGTCCAAATATGGAAACACCTGGAATCCTTGTCGTCTCAGGTGAGAAGCTACCACTGCCATGCATTTGGTAAACACCCGGGGGGCAGTGGTGAGACCAAAGGGCAGGGCCCTGAATTGAAAATGACTGGTTCCCAGCCTGAAGCGGAGGAATCTTCTGGAGCGTCTGTTCATTTTTGTGATAGTACGCATCCTGAAGGTCTATAGAGCACATCCAGTTTCCTTTTCCCAATAGGGGAAGGATGGACTGCAGCGTGACCATCCGAAATCTTGTTTTCTTGACTGATCTGTTCAAGATACTGAGATCCAAAATTGGTCTCCAGTCCCCTGTTTTCTTTGGAACTAAAAAGAACCTTGAGTAGATTTCGGATCCTTGCTGGTCTGCTGGAACTGGCTGAATTGCTCTTTTCGCAAGCAGCTTTGAAATTTCCAAAACCGCTAGATCCCTTTGAGCGGGTGGAACATCTGGAAGGGATTTTTTTGATTGGTTTGGAATGCGAAGAAAGGGAATAGAATAGCCTTCGGAAATGACGGACTGTACCCATTTGTCTTGAGTCAGGGATAGCCAGGCTTCTGGGTACAGTGACAATCTTCCCCCGACTGCCTCCGAAGGTGGGCAGTCGGGCAACACCTCAGGGATGCTGAAAGGGCTTATCAGAGAAGGCTTCTCGATTGCCCTGGTTCTGCGGAGCCCCCCTGCCTCGAGGGCGACGTCTACCATTGTTATTCCCGCCTCTGCCTCTGGCGGGGAACCGACTCTGTGCGTCAGGCGAAGTCCCTTGAGATTGTTTACGGAACCACATTTTCCCACTTTTCTGGCCTTTGGGGTAAGGCCTAGAAGGAGTAGAAAAACGGACTCAGACGGCAGAAAGTCTTGCCATCAGTCTCGCACCTAGTCAAGGTTTCTTTCACTTGAGGACCAAAGAGAGATGATCCATCGAACGGGGAATTAGTGAAAGACGTTTTGAAGGGGTCCGCAAAATTGCATAGCCGCATCCAGGCATGCCTACGTAAGGGCACACCTGTCCCTGCGGCCCTGCTCGCTCCATCAGCCGCATAAGAAAGGAGACGCATGGAGGAGTTGGCTATGGAGTTCAGGGTAGCCAGCTGAGTATTCATCTTATCTTGAAAACCCGCAGCTGTAGGGTCCTTCAACATGTCACTCGCTTCTTTGATAAAGTCCCTTTGAAGACGAGTAAAATGGCACAGGTAGTTCAGCGAACGCATAGCAAATGTCGCTGACGAGAACATCCGCTTCCCGTACCTGTCTATGGACCTAGATTCCTTGTTAGGTGGATGGACAGGTACTGAAGGATCAGCTAGTTCCTTCTTAGTGGCAGCAGCAACCACCATAGCATCCACAGAAACTCCTTTTGTCAAGAACTGTTTGTCTGCTGGTGCAGTTATGAATTTTGAGGGTCTCCTGGGAGTGGGGTCCACTGAATCAGGAGCCGTCCATGCCTTTAGCTACCACCTGCATGAGGGGGTCAAGGGGAGACACCCAGGAGGTGGAAGGACGAGCCAAACGCCTCAAGGTACACAGATTCATCCTCCGAAGGGTTGAGGGCTGGCCAATTTGCCCTGTGTTTGAGGATTTCTAGACTGTGTGCAAAAGAGACATCTTCAGAAGGGGAACCGGGGGAACCCTCGGAATCCTCTAAATCTGTGTCAGATGTGATGGACTCAGGTGAGTCAATGTGTTTCCTCTTACACTTCCTCTTCCGAGGGGCGTCTTCTGCCAAATCACGACAGGCCTCGGAAGAGGATGAGATCCCACAGGGGTTCCTGAGGAGCTGGCTCTCTGCGGTCCGGGATGAGGGAGTGAGTCGACTTGACCTGAGGCACCGTAGAGGGAGGGGCGGACGGAGCCGACTGTGGAGTAGAGCCAGGCTCTAACACACTCCGCATGACCTCGAACGCACCCCTGTCAGGCAGAGCCAGAGGTCCCCGCTCCGAGAAGCTGAGAACCTCCCTTGGCACCGACAGTGATGGCTCAGAGGCCGATGTCGGAGCCGAACTCACCAGTGCCGAAGCTCCGAGAGGAAGAGCGGGGTCGGACAAGGGTCCGATGCCACTCACCCCCTCGGAGCCGACGAGGGAAGTCCGGCGCCGAGATTCTTCGAAAGAAGAAATCGGAGCCGACGGAGCCGAAGACGTCTGTATCGGCTCCGACGCTACCACAGTCTCTGTTCCGAAACACCCCGGCTCCGAGCTCAACGGAGTCGGAGGAGGAACATATTGATGGACAGGGGCAGGCATCGACTGATGAGTCGGGCTCTGAAGCATTTGGGCCAGTGCCTCGGACTTAAGAAGTCGACTCACTACCCTCTGAAGGTCATGATCCGACAGCCTCGATGACCTAGAGGAGTGAGATTTATGGCTCCGTTCAGACAGCAGAGGAGATGCTGGAGCCGAATGAACGGAGCCAAGGGATGGTGATCTAGATCTCTTCCTAGATGTCGGCTCCGAAGGTCTGGTCGGAGCCGACAAGATTTAATACCTCGGCTCCAGCCGGAGCCGAGGAACCACAGAAGCTGTAGACTCATCGGCTCCAGCCGGAGCCGATGCAGACGTAGGTTTAGTAGCCTTAGGTCTCGGCTCAGTAGCTGGAGCGGAGGACCTAGAAGCCTTGGAGGGCTTCCCAGAGACAGAAAGGGAATCCTCAGGCTTAAGTAGACCCCTTAGGATCAATTTGTTCTTTCTTTCCTGAAGGACCCTGGGACTGAAGCCGTGGCATACAGCACAGGAGTCCTGCAGGTGCAAAGGCCCCAGGCAGTAGACACAAGAAGTGTGACCGTCTGTCAGAGACATTTTCTGACAGCACGCATCACACTTCTTGAAGCCTGAGACCTTTGTGTCTTTAGACATCCTAGAACAAGAAAGTGTAACCACACACACTCAGTCAGACACACTGATTACACTATCTTATTTTTAAAAAACTCAAAAATAAAACAACTATCAAAAAGTTTTAATTGAGAAGCAACACACACACACCACTAGAGAATGGGGGAAAGGCCTGAAGGCCGGAGGGAGAACTTTTAAGTTCTTGTGGGAAAGAAATGGGATTTTATGAAAAAAGGGTTAGAATTCCACTAAACTAAGGGAAAATGTAGTTAAAATTAAAAATAAAGGGGTTTAAGTATCCTAACTTTACTGAAAGTTTACTTACCAAGAAGCCGGTAGAAAACCAACACCTCGATCGCTGTAGCGGCAAACGAGATCTGAGGTAACTCACGCCTAGCATTGTGGGATATAAGGGGAGCATCGAGCCGGTGGAACCAACTCTCGAGCTTTTAGAGTGGCCGAGTCGGAGCCGAGGTCGGCTCCGAACCCATCCAGCAAGAATGAAGGCGAGATAGACAACTTATCAGAGGTTCTTGTCAAAATAAGCTGAAATGGCTGTGGCATGGATTTTAATAGAGGAGGAGAGGGCACTATTAAATAGCTCCACTAGGTAGTCCAGAATATGAGGAATGGAAGGTTGTGAGGTATTGCTCCCTCTGGACTGGATCCAGGAGCAGAATCATTTTCCTGCACAAGATCTTCTGGTGCTGGGCCTTCTGGCCTCTGTGATGATGTCTAGGATCGATTTGCTTAATAGGGCCCCCTTGTTTGCCTTTAGAGTATTAGCCATATTGACAGTGAGTCTGCAAGTATGGGTGCAGCACCCCCCGCCCCCACCAGAGTTGAGGTCTGAGATCGGGGGAAGCTGCCTGGGAGGCTGCAAGGTCAGGCTGCGCAGTAAGGGGTACCAATGTTGTCTGGGCCAATCTGGAGCAATGAGGATGGTCTTTGGTCTCTCCTCCCTTATTTTGATCAGTATCTTGGGAATAAGAGGCACAGGAGGGAATGCGTACACAGAGGGTGTTCCTGGGGAAGGTCAAGGCATCCACCTTCCATGCTAGGTGGCGATATTCCCTGGTACAGAATTTTTTCAGGTGATGGTTGAGATGCGAAGCAGAGCGCCACCTCCAGAGTCCCCCATGCCAGAGTGATTTGCAAAATGATTTTTCTATGGAGCCGCCATTCGTGGGGGTCCAGTAAGTTTCTGCTTAAGTGGACTGCCAGGGTGGTGTTGATCTCTGGTGGGTATTGGGCTATTAGGTGTAATCCCATGGAACAGGCAGTCAGCCAGAGGTTCATGGCTAGCCTGCACAGACAGCAAGAGTAGGTCCCTCTCAGTTTGTTGATGCAGCACATTATTGTGGTGTGGTCTGTTTTGATGAGGAGAACCCCTGGCTCGAGATGGGGTTTGAAGAATGTCAGAGCCTTTTGTACTGTCATCAGTTCCTTCTGGTTGATGTGTAAGGGAAGGTGCTGGGCATCCCAAACACCTTGGGTGCACCTGCCTTCTTGGTGAGTGTCCCAAGCTACGTCCAATGCATTGGTGGTAATGGTCTGCAGGTTGGGCAGAGGGTGAAGGAATGACCCTTGTTCTGGGCACAGGCCCCTGCCCACCAGAGAAACTTGTCCCTTATACATGGGATCAGAGGGAGATAGGTCTGTAGAGATTGAGAGTACTGACACCAAAGGTTTTTTAGGTACCACTGAAGTTCTCATGTGAAGCCTGGCCAGAGGAATTAGGATGCAAGATGCCATGTACCCAAAGGCTTGCAGGAACTTCCCCCCAGAGAGGTGACTTCTGGAAGCCAGATGGGTAAAAGAGAGAGGCAGGAATTGCTTGCAGGAACTTCCTTGCAGGGAGGTGACTTCTGGAAACCAGCTGTGTAAAAGACGCAGGAACTGCTTTTCTGGAAATAGGAAGGCCATTTGGGATGCTGTGTCCAGCAGTGCTCCTAAGAAGGGTGTTTGCTTTGATTCCTTCTCATTGATGGTGTAACCTAAGGAGGTTAGGAGGGTTTTTACAGAGGAGGTCCTTGAGGAGCTTTTCTTTGCAATCTGCGTGAATGAGGCAGTCATCCAAGATAAGGGTAAATCTGTATATTTTTAGGTCTGCAAAATGCTATGGCCGGGGCTAAGCATTTGGTGAATACCCTGGGAGCAGTAGATAAGCCAAAGGGTAGCGCAGAGAACTGAAAGTGTTGCGAGCCTGCTCTGAAGCAAAGGAATTTCCTGCACGATCCTTTATGGGAATGTGGAGGTAGGCATCTTTTAGATCTAGGGTAAGTAACCAGGCATGTTTTTGTCAGAATAGGCAGCTGCTGCAAAGTTAGCATTTTGAATCTGGGGAACACCAGGAAGGTGTTCAGAATGGATAGATCCAGGATGGGGCGCCAAGTGCCCTCTTTTCTGGGAACAAGGAGCTTGGACTTGTTTCAATGCCTCTGCCACTGATTTGGAAGCAAGTCTGGGTACAGTCTTGGAATTGGGCGTCTGTTATTAGAGAAGAATTTGTATCCTTGAAAATGATCTTTAAGCCCCATTGGTCCTTTGTTGCAGAAAGTCAATTTTCTTTGCCCTCCTCTCACTCACCAAAAACTAGGAGGAAGGCTCTCCCTCTGCAGAGGGGGGGGGGAGAGGGAGTCAGAGTTTTTGCCATAGACAGATGGCTTAGATCTCCCTTGCCTTTGGAGCAGTCCACTGCTGTCCTGGGGATTGGAGTCTGGGTGGTCTGTCCCCTGTGGGGCTTACCTTGCCCCCCCCCCCCGTCTGCTAGGTTCAGGAAAGGACAAGTGTTTTGAGGGAAAATTCCTGCTGAACCTAGAAGGTTGTACCTGAAGGAAATCTTTTACTGTTTGCATAGATTTTGCTTTGTCTTCCATCTTTTAAGCACAATCTGCTTTTACTCCAAACAAGCAGTCCTTATCCAAGGGTGCATCAACTAATTTAGATATGACATGATCACGGAGAGGTTGTTCCTTCAACCATGCAGGTCTCCTAATGAAGATCCAGGCATTGCTGCCCTGCTTTAGGCTTCTAGGGTATCATATCCCCAGTGTAATGAGTGTTTGGATACTTGACAAGTAGAGTGCAGTAAATCTGATAACTCTTTTCAAATTGGCAGTCAGGAAAGGTTGACATCTTTGTTTTAATAGTTCCACAGTGTGTTGTTAAAATCAACATGTGGAACTGACAGTGGAGTGCTCGGATAATTAAGGTTGCAGAGGTGTATACTTTTTTACCCCATCTGTCCAGAGCTCTGGAGTCTAGGAGAAGGAATAGGATTCTTTGCAGAACTAGCCTTCGCTCCTTTTGGCCCCTGTGCAATGACCTCCAGGTCCACAGCAGGAATTCTGTACAGGTATTTGTGAGAATCCGGTACTGTTTTCTGGGAGCAGGTGGGATGGCATCAGGAGTGAAGCTAGATTCAAGGAAGACATCATCAACCACCTCTAAGACTGGAGAGATGGCCAAGGGTCTGTGCTGGGGCAGGTCTAGAAACTCAAGTCTAATTCTTAGATGGAGGGAAGACCTGGGATTCCCAGTGGAGATGTTCCCAGAGGGTGTGAAGGGTTTCCCCAAAGGAAAGATCTTCTAGTGGGGAGGCAGAAGGAATAGATTCCGCTGCATCCAAAATCCTCATAAGCAAGCAGTCAGCTGCTGTTACTCTTCAAAATTTGAATAATCCCACGACTCAGAATCCCGTTATGTAGTATTTCAGGAGAAAGGTCCCTTTTCCTTTTAGTAGTAGTAGTAGTAGTAGTAGTAGTAGTATGGCCCGACTACCGCTAATAAGGGTGATAAAATCCTCTGCCATTTTAAGCATTTGAGCTTGGGGTGGTGGAGCAGGAGTAAAATGGTGGCTAGAGGTGGTTTTCCTAGGACTGGCCTTGCTTCTAGGCCAAAATCACTCTGAGCGAAACTGTAGTCGGAGATTTTTTTTTCTAGATTTGGTAGTGTGAAAAACCACCTCGGAAGCGGTGCCTGCGTAGTGGCTCCGGACCCAACCAAGTCAGAGACAACCAAAGGCTCAAAAGACTGAAGATTTCTGTGGCATACCGGACTCCAAAAGGGTCTCAGTACAGGCCTGCAAATGTATCAAATCGGGCATCAGAGGCTGCGAAGGTACCTCAATGAATTCCAGAAAACTGACGACCTGCTTAGCAGTAGAGTCGTCGGAAGGCCTAGCCTTGTGTGGTCTGTCCATCTTTATCCTTACATTTTTTTCGGAATGTCTATGGATTGGCGGCTGACTGACATCATTTTGGAATGCAAAGACGGAAGACAAAAATACCTGGCTACAATATGAGCTCTATGACAAATGGTTCATGTGTTAAAGAGGGCACAGAACTGGCAATGGGAGATGTCGTGGTCTGGGCCTAAACAAGTGACATAGTATTAATGGAAGTCTCAGTCTGGTACTGCTTTCCACAGGCGAGACAACTTAACATTTTCAGACTTCGGTTACTGCAAGAAAAAGGATCCCCAATGGGGTACTTTGCTTTAGACGTTTTCAGTTGTAATTCAAACTTTGGTAGCGACCGACCGGCACACTTGTGAATTGCTTCTGCTACAGGCTCCATGGCAAGAAAGACTGATGTAATGGCGTCGGCTGCCATCCTTTATAGCACTGACGACCTGAGGTCAGTCAGCAAGCGACAGCAGCCGATGCAAAAAAACACTGACTCTGGTATTCGGGCCAACCGAGGGCTACAACAGCAGGGATAACCCCACAGGTGATGACTGCAACAGTGAAACACGAAGAACATCCCAGTTGTCTTTTGTAATGGTTCAACTCTAGGCAAACTGGAGAACCTCTCCCTAGACAGAGTTCAACTTTTGCCTTCAGAATTAGGAACTAAGCAAAACGTAATTACAGAAGATGCATCAGATTAGGAACACTACAACCGTCATGGACTATAGTCAGGACACAAAACGAACTGGACACTGAATGGACAGAAACGGAGTACGAAAATTGTACAAAATAGCCAAATTTAATAAGTCATTACATTAAATGAATGAACCATTTTAGCGCTTTCATCTCCTAAGAGACTTCATCAGAAATGAAACCTAAACTTAATTCAATTAACATTTAAATACTAAAAATCTTGTGATTTCACATTTAATTACATTTAATTGACTTGTCAATTTAAAAAGATATTAACACACACAAAAATATTTTTTTAAATAAACTAACACAATACTTTAACATAAAACAATTGTGTAAAACCACCAAAAAACAACTTAATAAACTACTTTTAAATATAAATAAATATGGAAACCTTATTGTGTTTAAAGGTTTCTGTTGTTGCAACTATATAATGTTAGCTTTTTCATGCAACATAGGTGCCAGGGAAACGTAGTCGTTGAGACCTGGCATAAACATAGCCGCTAGTCTAAGTTGCCACTGGCTCTCTTTTTTTCTTTAAAATGTTTTTCCAATCCCCCCCTCTGGGGTTAATATGTACTATTTCTAAAATTCCAAACATGTATTTCTCAAATTTATCACAACACAAGGAATGTCTATACAAGGCATTTGTGGTTTTCCTGTTTTTTATATCGTTGAGATGTTCATAAATGCTATGTTTGAGCATTTTATTTTTTTATTTAGAAAAAAGACTTTAAATATAAAACTACCGAGATAGATATTGCATATTTCAAACAGTGTAGAGTTAAAAACTGTACCCCAAGGTTTAAGAATATATAAATTTCCCTTTGGGGTTACATATTCTGAAGAAGTTATGAGTGATTATGTTCATTATTTTGATGAGATTGGGTTGGGATTAATCAAAAAAACTTTGTTTTATTATGAAAAACAGAACCATGAAGTTTTATTGGAAGTACAAGAACTGGATAAAAAAGTTAAAGATGATTTGTTATTTCCTCAATACAGTGCTTTATATTTTAGAATGTTAAACAAGGTTGACATTGTCCAGTTCGTTTTGGTTACAGTGTTTTATTTTCTTTTTTTTGGTATATAGTCAGGACACAGACTGCCCAACCAGTGGGTTCACGCTCCCGCGATACTTTAGAGAGCCAAAAGTAATATAATCTGAAGTTTAGGACTTTCCCTAGTCTGCAAGGGGACTTCTTGCAATGGCCTTCCCTGGAAGAAGAGGGCTGAAAGTGAATCACAAAAGCCCTCCAAAGTAGTAAGGTTCTGATTTTTTCTTCAACTTAAGATCTTCAACTAAAATCTTGGAAGAATGCCTCAGATGGGATCACCTTCAGAAGGGGGGATCCAGGACAGAATGCTTAAGCAAATTCTTAAAAGGTTAAGCACTTCATTCTTGCCATAATATGCATTCTCCCAAGTCTGCCAGAGCCACAGCATCACTACAGATAAAATTACAGTAGCTTGTGTGTGATCTACTTAATTCCTCCTAGTTTCCAGGAAAAAAGGGGGTTTAAAAGCTTTTCCATTATCTCATCCATCATAAAACACTGGAATCTGGACAAATAATGCAAAGAGATAAGGACTCAAAGAATCACATGGAGAAAGCAAACACCTCTTGTTCACCTAGCTATGGCATGGGTAGTCCCAGAGATTTAGTATTGTATGGGTGCCTGCCAGAAGCAGGACTAATGGGACATTGATACTGGTTTACAGGCCTGACAACTATGGTGCGGGGAAAAACTGATGAGCTGAAGAGGGAGGGAGGCAGTAAGCAGCTGAAGTCAGCTCACTCAACTTTGGGCGAGTAAGGCAGTTCAGATCAATGCAATGCCAATACCCACTGGAGAAATGGGTGCACAGTATACAGAACACGAGCCAGGGATGTGCGACTGTCAGGCCACACTGCTGCAGCAGCCTTCATGAGGCATGTGTGGAGATATATATATAACCACTTGGAGGAGTAGTAGTAGGCCATCACATCTACTGGTATGTACATCAACTACTATGGGAGGATTTAGCACTAAAACAATTGGAAACACCCTCATGCCTGCCTGGATAACATCTGCGCACAAATGTTTTACACCAGTGATTACTCCTGACCTAGCAACCTTCGAAATACTGATTGAATTCATTTTCTAGGCATCCACAATGGAATGGTGATGCGGAACAAATGGACGTTTGCTGCTCTGGCTAGCTGGTTGGCAGGCATGAATAACAAAAAAAAAGGTATGGGGACAAGAGAGGTTTGAATGGACCATGACACCATCATTCCTTGTTCCTCAATTTTCCCACATAAAGGTAAGTTCCACTCTAACGCTTGGTGTCAAGGACCTCACATATGATCTGTAAATAGGAGGCCCTAAGGAAGTGCCCTCACTGTGGATTACTGGGCACTTCTGAACGCAGGAGGAAGCCTAGGGTGAACACCCCCCACTGGGTGTACCCAATAAAGTATCTACCAGGTGACTTCAAGTGTCTGCTCCCAAGGGCAGGCTGACTGCAGACTTAAGGAGTGGGAGGGTATGGATGCTCCCTAAAGATTTTCAAAAAGTACACCTCTCAGGTTCAATACCTATGGAGGTACACCATAATGCAAGACATTACCCCCTTACTAGATGGGGGGAAATGGACAGCATATGAGAGAGTTTCCTAGGCTGCCTTGCAGCCAAAAAGTGTGACAAATGACAGACCAATATATTACTTTGCCTTCTGTATGCTGCTCCAGCACGGTCCTATGACTCCAAGAAGGTTTCTACTAATTCATGTTCTGGCCACTGTCAACACTATTTCCACCTTGCAATGCATGAGCTATATTCAAAACATCTTCCCTTCTATTCTTCATGTGGCTGCGATGAAAAACTGTGGCACTGATTTAGGTTTAGTTCTTCTCCCAGACAATAGGTACCATGGTGCTGATCTGGCAGTCTCACAGACACTTTGATGGATTACATTTTATAGGCATTCACCACAGGAACTTTTCGGGATGAACTAGGAATCGGAAAATGCTGGCAAAGGCCTATACACTCTTCCTCACATTGCATATGACATCAATGCACCATCAGTGTTGACATGCACCAACGTTCATGAGAATATGTGTGAAACACAGGAGACTATCCTACCTGCATACCCACCCAAGAAGGGTTCACAATATCTACTTCATTACATGAAAATAACTATGATAGGGCTAATACTATCTCTTTCATGGATTTGGTCACTTTGGCTTTGACCAAATAATTTCAGGTTTGAGGAAACACATTGTAACCTACACCCAAATATGGCATATTGCTGCAATAATTCTGTGCCAGACAATATTTGTACCAACACTGCAACAATTATTCCTAAATCTTGGAAATAGCAGAAAAAAGTTACTCTGACTTTGGTATGCCTACTGCAAAACAGCTGCTTCTAAAGTTTTATTATGAGAGGAATTATTTTTAACATTAAAGACAAAATATCCAAGTGTCACTTACTGACAATCATTTGCAATACTTTTCTCCTTAGAAGTTTGGTACAGGAGCTCTGCAAAGGAGGGACCATCCTTTATTTAAATCTTCCTGAGGATGGACTGCTCCTCTGAGGGATAGTGACTGACATCCCCAACAAGCAAATCCGTGAGTATCCACACATACTGTTAAATCAAAATGACCAGCCATTTAAGGGGCTGTAATACACAAGATAAAGGTTCCCTGTGCGACAAAAATGACATCAAAAGCCAACACCATCATTCAACAGGGCTACTCCTTCCAAGCTCCATTATTTGTATATTAAATACCCATCACTAAATTAAGCTACATCTGAAAGTCACTGGAAGCCTGTTTACACTCCAGTACGGAAAGCTAACATTTTATACTTTCCATCCCCTCACTCGTAATTATAACAAAAAATGCCATACTTGTCTTCAGCTGCATATATATGTTTGTCTGATAATGCACTCCTCTCCTGCTGCAATACATTTGTCTGCTTATACAGTTGCATCTCATGGTATGAATCTCTGGTCCCAGTCCTGGCCAGCCAGCCATCCAACTTTTACCACAAGTTCCTATTTATGCTCCCAAGACACTGGTACAGATGACAGGGAAGAGTACCTTCACTTGTGGCCTGGCAAGAAGAGGACTTTGACCATGCAGGCAATATCTCATAACAAATGTAAGGCAACTGAGCAAAGATTACTTATGACATGTTACAGGCCGCTGTCTTCCATGTGTTTTCCTTTAGTCAGGGAAACAGGTGACCCGATCACCGGATACTTAGCCCCTCATACCAATGTTGGCAGTCCAGTATTTGGGTTGTTATCCAAACTAGGTCGTCAGTAGTATACTTAGATGTAAAATACCAATGCCAGGGAAGCAGCTCCAACTTCTTTAATTTTTAATTAAAATAAAGGTAATCAGAAGAGGCAAAACCAGGAAAAAAAAAAGTCTACTTGCAATACAAACTGAAATAGTTTTATACAACCAGTAAGAATAAAGTTGCAATGAAATGTCTGTAAAAAATATAATGTTACACAAACTGAAAATACCTGAATGCATTCCAAAAGCAAGAATAAAATTAGTAAAGACATTGTGGCTTCCAATTTCAATTTATATCCTCAATAACCAAATAACTCGTATATACAAGGTTAGAGCCATCATTATGAATAGAGCACAGCAGTAAATGTAGCCTGAGGCTAAGAGTTATTCAGGCTGTCATTTTTCTAAAACAACTTTGCATAATACACTAGCACAACACAATGCAACTATTAAAGTTCTGCTTTTAAGATTTTTTCCTGTGATTAAAACTGAAGCATCAATTCAGCAAGAGAATTAAACAAGCCCCACTGCAGTCACTAGAAACTCTGGGCTAACACCAGGGATATTAAAATAAAATAAAACTTGTAGTCAAGAGGCACATGAAATGTTTTACTTTACAATAGGCTACCGGAAAAATATTAAACTGCAGCTGGTTAGGAGCACACAAAACTGAAAGAAATTCTACATTGGTGGCAATAAGTTACTCTGGAAACAAAACCTGTGTAATTTTCTAAACCACCACAGAAGGAGATTTTGCCAGTTTGCAGTCTAACAGCTTCAATCCCCTAATATGCACACACATCTGCAGAGAACCTGGGGAGAGAGAAAACCAAGATGTCATTGCAGAAAGCTGGAAAAAAAAAGAAAATTGCTGCAGCAGTCCTGTGACATCTAAACACAAAACCTGTGGACCCTTTTCAGCTACAACCTAAAATCGCAATGGCAAATGCATTATTATATATACACATACATACCTATAACAGTGTGAGGTACTTCTATACAGTGTTGCAAGCATGCCATTTGTAAGTTTAGCTCTGGTGACATCAGATATACTAGTGGTAAACGCTCATTTTATTTCCCATGTTAATACTGCCCAAGATGCCATGTGGACAGTTCTACTAAATTAAACTTCTTGTTGTGTCTTTCGGCTTTTTCCGGTTAGGGGTCGCCACAGCGGAACGCCGGTCCGCTAATGATTGGCAGTTGATTTTTACGTGCCGAGTTACCAGCCCTGACGCACAACCTTTAACGAAGGTATGCCCATTCACGCATGTCTCCACGCAGAAGACGCTCTAGCTGAGAATCGAACCGGACAGCATCTTACTGTGAGGTGACAACGCTACCGCAGCACCACCACCGCGGGTTAAATTACTAAACTCAAAATAATGTTGAGGTGTAGTATAACATGTCTGTGTACATGCATGTCACACAAGTTTCTGCTTACAAGCTTCTGCTTACAATATAGCTTTGTCAAGAAATATTTTTATTTTAGATTAAGAATGAGAAGTACAAATAAAAATCTACTGAAAAATTATTTTCCTCATTATATAAATACGATTTATGATAATAAATACAAGCTGACATGATTTGAAGTTACTTTCCTCATCCTGTGTGGATATACGATGCACAGTAAAAAATCCAGTCTTTTATTAACTTTCAGGAAGAAAACTTCTCACCCTGGGAAATACTACAGATACACAGATTTCAAAAGGACAATTACAGTACACGTCAGTCTTTTTATTAGCTTTCAAGAAGAAAACTTCTCACCCTGGGAAATACTACAAGTACACAGATTTCAAAGGACAATTACAGTACACATCAGATGAAAAATGTCTCAACTAACTCTGAATGTACCCACAAATCTGCATACCTCTCAACTGTACAGATACAGAATAACCAGATTTTTCTCATATTTTTGGTCCATTTTTCATAAAACTGTGGTTTTCTGTCACATCACTTGCAAATTACTGAACACTGAAGTTGGTAAATAGACATCTGAGTTTCTGACTTCATACCCTTAAGACAATTCATGTTAATGCAAAAACCGTTATTCTACCAACTTTAAGTTTGTAAAAACAATATTTAAAAACTGGGTGATGTATTACAACAGTACCCCCCTGGTTGTTTCATGCAAGAATGGGTGTGGCCCTAGTGACTGACACTAGGCAAACAATGTACGATACCATGCAGATTTGCCAGTCATATCATACATACATTGCTGGTGTGTAATGATGCTGAACTGTTTGGAATAGTTTATATTGTCGTCCGTTTAGCACTTTTCTCCTCAAAATCAGTACTACGAGTTAAGTTTTGTTTTGTGGTTTAAGAACATTGGACTTTTGCAAGCATCTTGAAACTGTTGTTGCAGTGTGAAAAAGTCCAACGCCTAGACTTAGTATTTCCATCACTTTTCTGAGACTTTCTATTTTGAGAGCATGTAGCAGCTTTCAAGTCACTGTCAGTAAATTTGCAGTAGATTTATTTTGCAGTAGATTTATTTTAGATAGGAGTAGTCATGATTTTTGATACTCTGATTTTAGCTTTTTTTTCTGTCCCTTGTGCACGTTTTCTTCAGCTTGTAATATCGTCAATTTCTCTTCATTCAAAATCATACACCCCACAACCAGGCTTCACTAGTACCTGAATAGTTAACATCTGCCAGCCATATGCATAATTTTGCAACACTCATCTCCTCACCGCTCTATAAAACTGTATGATAACCACACATATAATTTGTGAACCTACGTTATACTCCACATGCTAACTATATTAACATTTCTGCCCCACCTAGTTCCTTTTCTTACTTCCATTTCTTTGAATTTTGAACAAGTAGATTATGTGATTAGTACTTTGAAATTCAAAGAAATGGAAGTAAGAAAAGGAACTAGGTGGGGCAGAAAATGTTAATATTGTAGATGGGATATGGGGTATAACGTAGGTTCACAAATTATATATATGGCTATCATACAGTTTATACAGTGGTGATGGGGCAGAAAATATTGTAGTTGGGATATGGGGTATAAAGTAGGTTCACAAATTATATACATGGCTATCATATAGTTTATACAGTGGTGAGGGCATTAGTGTCACAAAATTATGCATACGACTTGCAGATGCCAACTATTCAGGTACTGGTGAAGGCTGGTTGTGGGGTGCACGATTTTGAATGGAGAAATATACTGCAAGCTGAAGAAAACATGCACAAGGGACAGAGAAAGAAAAGCCAAAATCAGAGCATCAAAAACATGACTGGCTTTCTATCTAAAAAAATATACTGCAAATTCACTGACTGGCAGTACTACTGCAACTGAAACAGTGTGACTTGAAAGATGTTACATGCTTTCAAAAATAAGTCTGAGTGATGGAAATACTAAACTTAGGAATTTGACTTTCACACTACAACAGTTTCAAAACACTTGCAAAAATCCAATGTTCTTAAACCACACAGCAAAACTAACTTGTAGTACTGATTTGAGGGGTTCCAAACACAATGTATACCTAACCAAAAAGGCCAGCATCATTACATGTGTACCAGCAATGTACGAGTGATGTCACTGGCAAATCTGCACGGTATGTCAGTCATGCATTGTTTGCCTGGTACATCACGTCCACCAGGCATGTCAATCGCTATGGCCACGCCCCTTCCAGCATGAAACAACTTGGGGGGGGGGGGGAGATACAGTTGTAAAACCACCACCAATTTAAGATAACACATTGTACACAAAACTGTGCCATCAACTATGTAAACAAACTCATTACGTAGTAGTCAAATTGTGTAATAAGTGCACTGCATACTTCTATAAAGGGAAGTAGCTTCCGCCCAGTAACTCTGCTTTTAATGAGTTAAATTCACTGAAAGCAAAATGCACATGGCCATACAATAACAGACACCCAACATGTACACGAAAGACCATGGCATACAGCTCATGAATATTCACATATGATAGGTCACTGAAAATAATTATATAGCTAACGATAGAAGAGTACCACTGTCCCTCAGTGATTAAACCGAATAGTAAGTTCCTACTAAGCCAGAGGAGTTAGCTGCTAAAACATATACAGCAAACAATCACTTCCTGACAATAGACTAAGCGTCATCATGCCTAAATAGGTGTTACCCAGTCGGCAATGTTTTAACAGTAACCCCTACTAATTTCTTGCATGACACAGCCATAGTGACTGACATGCCTAGTGGACATGCTATACCAGGCAAATGATGCATAACTGACACACCATGCAGATTTGCCAGTGACATCATACATTGCTGGGGTGTAATGATGCAGGCCTTTTAACACAACTAGTTATAGGTTTGCTGTAGGGCAAGCCTTCTGGAAAATCAGTTATTCATAAACACACACAGTTAACATGAAACCTTAAAGTCTTGCATTTTTTGGCCGTTTTTACTTCTACTATGAAGTACTGTTCTTAACCTGCCATAAGAGACTATACCATGTCAAGACCAGGACTATATATTACATGTTATAGTACTGCTGCTTCTGCCCATATGTGGTGATTTTCACAGTTTAGTACTATGATTTGTACTTTTGTAGGATACAGAGCCATCACAGGTAGGACCTACCAGTTAATATGTAAGCCTTGCTCTCAGTCAGGTGCAAATCCAGAATCAGCATCACCTTAAGTTATTATATTAATGACATTTGACGGAAAAAGCATATGTGGATTATTACAGAATTTCAGTTCCAAACTTAAAATTACTATCCTCATTTAGTACGTGTAATAGTATGTGTAATTCACAACCTTCTCTCCAATAGACACCAGCTTTATGAGGAATAATGCTAAAAGTTTTGAGTCCAACTCAAGGGCAGTTGGTTGGTGGCATGCCTCTCAACTTTTTCGCCCGAGAACTACAGCCCTTTTTATTTTGCTCTATCCAAAGGTCCAAAAATATGGACAGATTTTAAATACTGCCCTTACAAAAAGTTGAATGTCTACCATTTGCCTGTAACACCAAATGAATATTCATGTAGACTACTCAACCACCTTTATGTTTATTCATATATAGTAAAAATGACCATGAGCAGACTGTTGGGCAGGCCTTGCTACTGCACATCAGGTGGTGGTGGTGGGGGGTACTCTTGTAAAAATGCCAAAAACTATCAATATTTTTGTGCCTGTCCCCCCCCCCATTACTTATGGCTTTGTCCAGATTTCTTGCTCTAAGACGTTGAAAGGTATGCAAATCTGTTCAGCTATAGAACTCTTACTCATTGAATTTGAATTAAATAGCACAGATTTAACATGTATAGCAACTTTAAGAAACATTTAACTACATGTATTAACAGTTACAGATAAGCAAAATCTGTCACATGGGATTCATTGAAACCTGTTCTAAATGAGAAGCTAGAACAGAACATGAAGCAACTGAGGCCTGCAAAGCATACCACCACAAAAAAACAAAAAACAAAAAAAAAAAAAAAAAAAAAAAATTCAGACAGGCAAACTGAGCAATCCACTTGGCTTCATTTTAACTTTATCAATTAATATGCATTTTTGATAAAAGTACTAATTTTTTTCTCATTAGTGAAGCAGACAAACTTTTACCATAAGTACACTTGAGAAAGGTAAGCACGAGAAAGGTAATCACACAAAATAAAAGTAAACCTGGAGAGCCCCACCCCCCCCCCTTTTAGAAAAAGGGAAATACTTGATTTACAACAAAGGCTTGCCGACACCCTTGAGAAAATTGGCTAGGCTTAAGAGAGCCCATAGAGGCAGCTAATCTAGTACTTACATATGAACATACAAGAATGAACCAAATCATAAAGTTCTCATATTACCACAAAACTTTGGTTACTGAACAAATGACTTCACTTTAGTTCAAAGTCCTCAAAACTGACAGGAGGTAATTTTTTTGTCAGCACCTATCAGACATAACAAACGTATGCTAATTAAAACCTCAGCCAAGACTGAAAACAATGTACAGTGCTTTGCTACATTTTTACAACTTTAGGCAAGCTTTACTAAATTACATAGTACATGCATTGCTCTGCACTGCCCAATACCACTGCTTGGCCATGTTGGAAGAGGGTCACCAGTTATTTGGCTTTGTTCAATACTTACAGGCAGATCATTGTGTTGCAGTTTTACATTTCACAACAAAACATTTTTTGGGCATTTTTATGCCATCCAATGTCAGAGCTTCAACCCTGACAAAGTTTGAAAGCTTCTCCACATGTACGGTGCATGCAGGTTTTGGTGACATTAAAGTGGAGCAATGTTTTAAGGAAATGAAGATAAATTACATAAGATATGCTCGTTTCACTATTTTCTGTTGCATAAGGTTTCTCGGGTTTGTTGAAATGGTTTCAATCTAGCACTGCTTTGTTGCTTAAATTAGTAGTACGACTGTTAAAATTTGAAGTAAAAAAATCAAGTGTCTTCTTGGGGGGGGGGGGGGATGCACACTTCTTTTTTTAGTCTTTTTTGGGTGTTTAGCTCTTGCAATGTTTTCCTGGCGCTTCTGTTTTCTTTTCTGCTCTCGATCTCTGGCCTCAATCATTTTTGCCAACTTCCAAGACAGCACGGCACTTGCCAAGAACAATGGTGTGAGAGCCAAGATCACTGTAGTAAGGAAACCATAAGGATCGGTTGCAGCCCATTCCACAATATACTCTGCCCAAGCTTTTATGTCAATCATTTCTGATTTTCTGCCAGATAACCTGCAAGGATAAGAATTATTACAGCAATGGAAATAACTTCATATTACAAGAACAGGAAAACAAGGCAGCTTAAGGCTAATAATACGACAAAATTACTTTGCATCCAGACTGGGTAAAACTTGTGCGATTATACAGCTCATATGCAAATATGCAGGATGGGAAGCTATGCTATTTTGTCACAAGAAATGAACTTGCTGCTAAACACGTGAAGAAATTAAATTTTTCAGGAGTAGGGCATGAAATTCAGTAAAAGGCCTTCTGAAAGTTTTCTTCACACACGAGTTCAACAAAGGACTACACATTCACTTAAGGTGCCAGATTTGATTAACAAAGTTCTCACAGCTGAAACCTGTACAGCTAAAAATGCTTTTTACTTATGCATACAGAGTAAATAGTGCATCATTTATAGGTTACTGAGCTTTGGCTAAAACAAGCTACCCGAACTGGCAGAGTGCTCACCTGTGCCAAATATCCGCATCTCACAATGGCTTCTACCACTATAAAAACTACACATCCCTTCCCCTTTACCTTATACTTCAACTCTACAATTTATC